>NC_048597.1:157071028-157288528 GCF_003668045.3 Cricetulus griseus | reverse complement strand
ACTCTCTAAAAGCCACTGTGGGGCCAAGGCCATCTGGGATGGCTCACAGGCTCCCTCTGTCCCTAGTCACTTCCACAGACAGGACCTGGGAGCTTGGAGTGTATGGAAACTGTTTCACTACATTGGGTGGCCAGGCCTCATGCACACAGTGAGGGTCTTCCTGGATGCTGGTTCATGTCTGGATATGGAAGGAAAGCATTTTTCATGAGGTCTTTGGGAAGAGACACTGTCTCCCTGTTGGATAGATGTAAACAATGAGTCTCCCAAAGAGAAAGGAATTGCTTGAGGTCTCTACCCCTCTACCCAAGGCTCAGGACGACCAGGGCTGGTTTGTTTCCTCCTGGGACTAAGCAGGTGAGGAGAATGATGCCGTAGAGAAGTGGGCTGACATCTGGAGGATACAGGTACCTAGTTGCTGCTTTTTCTCTTTTTCTTCTTTTATCATGAAACATTACAACAGCATGGAAGAGAAGAAATAATTACATAACCAGCAGCTGTGTCCTACCACCCAGGATGAACAAATCCTGATAATCAGAGTGACTTCTATTTTCAAACTTGGCATTAGTTGCTATATGGTTAGCTGAATTTTCATAGCTCTTTTCAAATGTAAAATAATTTTATTCTTTTCCATAAAAGCATTTCATTTAATGCATAACTGGCATTGAATGTTCAGCCACAGAGATTTCATTTAAACGCAAAGTCAAAAATCAAAATCCTCAGGCAGACCAGGGGTCTTATTTGTTGTTGTTGTTGTTGAAGCTTCAGACTCTGTGGCTGTGGCCTGACCAAGTAGATGGAAAGAAGCAGAATAAACTTCCTGTACCTTTTGTAGCAGTCCCATATCCCAGGGAAATGCTTTCTCCCAGATTTCCATGATGGACACCAAACTAGAATGTCTGGTATAGAAGGAGGAACCCAACAGGATGTCAGGCATGGGTGGGCTCTGCCAGGGTCCCCCACCTAATCCAGTCCTACCTGGAACCCCTGGATCTCCGCCTTCCACCCTCACCTTAGTAGATTCCCATATTCCCTTAGGCTAACAGCTCTTTCTTATTCCCTAGCTTCTGTTTAGCATCTATTCCGTGTGCCTGCCAAGGTGTTAATCAGAGTAACTGGTTATGCCAAAGCTGCTTAGACCAGCTCCAGAATGCATCTCTCCCCAACTCCATTCTAGTGACAACACGTTGGTAGCTTGCTTTTGGTGTGCTGAGAGTGTATAGGAAATCAGTCTAACACATGGGGGTGTGGTGGGAGGATGAAAATGGTCCCAATAGGCCCACAGGGAGTGGCACTATTAGGGGGTGTGGCCTTGTTGTAGGAAGTGTTACTGGGGGTGGGCTTTGAGGCTTCAAATGGTCAAGCCAGGCCCAGTGTCACTCTCTCTCCCTGCTGCCTGGTGATCCAGTTGTAGAACTCTTGGCTCCCTCTCAAGCACTATGTCTGCCTATGTGCCACCATGTTTCCCACCAAGATGACAATGGACTAAACCTCTGAAACTGTAAGACAGCCCCCATTAAATGCTTTCCTTTATCAGAGTTGCCATGGTCATGGTGTCTCTTCATAGCCATAGAAACCTAACTAAGACAGTGGGCTTCCCTCTCCAAAGCCAGGCAGTTGTTAGGCATTTGCCAAAACACAACTGGGCCAATAGTCCCCATAATCTTTGCATTTCTAAGAGGTCTCCTAGAGAGGGACATTGAAGAGCCAGAGGAATGAATCACAAGTGGTCAACTTCAGGGAAGAGACAAACTGTGAGAGGATTTGTGTCTCTGCAGCATGACCACAATAAGCATTTGTGGCTGCATGGGTCCTCAGAAGTGATCTTGTCTAGGCCTCCCCTTGGAGACAGCAAAGCTAAGTCCACGGTTTGCCAGCAGCAAGGGTGGTCTTGCAGTTCACACTTCCCTACCCTAATGCTTTTTACACAGTGTCACAACTCAATCCCTGCTTCTAAGCCTGTCCACCAAGGGCTACAGGGCAAGGCCTCACCAAAGGCACAGGTGGGACTGGAACGCATGAGTATTTCCTCCTCTTGTCTGTGTCTCTTTCACGAGAAAGAGCTGAGTGTCTCTTGGGTGCTTAACAAAGGCTGGGCAAGAGCAAGGTGACAACACAGGGATAGGGGGGACCTGAGAAGGGCACTCCTGATGGAATGGATGGCCTTTTACTCACAGCTCAACTGCTTTCCAGTCCCTCTGCAGTCAAAGCTCAAGGAGCAAGGCCACAGAGACAGGCTGCTTGGAGTTGCCAGGGTCAGAAAGCAGCCGTGGTCTCTGTAGTCTTAGATGTAAGCTGCAGGCTGAGGGATACGAAGGACCAAGGAAACAGAAGCCCCTTGCCTTTAGGCACTTGAGCATGCTACGGAGGACTATGCTCAGAGACACTTCCTTAGAGAATGGAGGAGAAGGACAGGGGAGGAGGAAAAAAGACTCTGTCTGAGTCACACAAAGGATGGGATAGGAGAGAGTGGCAAGGACAAAGGCAAAGAGAGAAAGATAGAAAATGAGTTAGAAAGAGCAGGAGACAATCGAGGGAGACTTGCCCCAAAGATGCTTTTCTGCTCTGGCTCTGCTCAGTCCTCCTCCCCTCTGTAGCATGCTCCCCCACCCATGCAACAACACAAGTGCCCTTGTAGCCCCCACCTGCACATCAGGTTGTCCCATCCAGTGCTGCATGACAAACTCAGAGGGAGTCCTATAAGCAGGTGTGGTGGCCCAGAAGCATGGGGGACTGACTACACAGCCATCCCTGACCTGGGTTCTGCCCAGGTATATGCACGAGTGACAGGCTCTAGTCCATCCCCATAACCTAGTCTTCCTCTCCCTCTGCATCCCATGTGGCTCTCTGTGCCCACATACACATTCTTCCTTGACAGAGGGCTTCGGTGACCTGGAAAGCAGGCTTGGCTTTGCTGCCCAGCTGTGTGTCCCTGGGGTGAATTACTTCCACTCTGGAAACACAAGGGAAAAGGAGGGGGCAGCATCTGAGAAGGAGGGGCTCCAAGGTTTCCCTGGCAGGGGCAAATTCAAGGTGAAATTGGCAATCATATTCTGGCATCAATGTTGCTTTCAAAGGGACCAGAAGAAAAGTAGGGCCAGCTGTATGCCATCCACCTCAGCCTGGCCTCAGCGTCTAGCATTCAGGGCCAAGCTCAGTTCCATGTTTGCTGGAGGAAGAAAACTTTAAAGGGCGCAGAGGGTAGGGGCAGTGGGCCTTTGATTGGGGAGGCAGACTTTGGGGTTGACAATCTGTCATAGACCACAGAATGACCCAGGGGCAGCATGGGTTGTATATGGAGTTAGAAATTACTCTTCGCTTGATGCCATACACGATACAGACTGAGCCTGGTAGCTTCTCAATAAGCGCTCCATTCTTTCTTCTCCTTTCTGTGGGCGTCTGGACTCTCCAGAGGTGGGAGGTAGGCTTGCTGCAAAGCCAGATGCTTAGTGGCTCTGGGAACAAGAGGGTCAGCCTCAGGGATTCAGACCAAGGTTAGGAAGAGTTAAGAGTCTCAGGCTCAGGCCTACCCTGCTTGAAGAACAAGATAGACAGCCACCTCCTAAGCATCGCTTGGGCTGCACACTGCTCACTGCAGGCGAATACCATCTCTGCTGCAGATCGGGAGGGAAAGTCTGGTCCTAATCCTGGTCTCCCCAGCCTGGAACGATCCCTAGCTCCATGACCACACATCTGCTCTTATGCCCACAAGGCTCAAGATGCTGGTATCTCTGGCTCACCATCTCTCTGGCTTCCTGTGGTCATCTGGGCCAGGCTTTATGATCTCCTCCCAGACACTGCAGTGGTGAGCCCCCTTCCCAACACTAGGCAGGCATGGCTCCTTTCCGACTGGCTCCTTCCTCAGCTATCTCTCTGCTCTATGCCAGTTGAACTGACTGCTCTCTTCATTTTTAGAGTAAATGCCTCACAAATACCACTGGCTGGGGAAACCTTCTCCAATGCCCTTGAATAATATATACGTTCTCTAGTCTCCAATTTTTTTTTGCATCTGCTCTTATGGACCTGTCTCTAGTTCTTACTCCCTGTACAGAACACTTAAAGACTTATGATCTACTAACCTGCAAAGCTGTTTCTTTGCCTGCTGGACTGTGGTCTGAACTGGACCACTCTCCCAGGACCTGCCTCTGTGAAGCTTTTCTGGACCATTTCCCACCAGAGCCTTTCAATTGGCTCAACCTGCTTCCCTTTTGATTGGTAGGATGTTCTAGAAACATGCTGGACAAGCACTGGCCACTTAGAAAGGCTGATAACCCCCCTGAGGTCTCAGCATCCTCATTTGTGGAAGGGAACAGACCAGAGTGGTGAACTTTGCTGGCATCATCTGAGAACTGACTTCCTTTCCACCCCTCCCTCCCTCCCTCCCTGCCTCCCTGCCTCCCTGCCTCCCTCCCTGCCCCCCTCTCTCTGTTCCTCTCCCTCTTTCTTTCCTTCTTTTTTTTTTTAAAGACAAAGTCTCATCTATCCCAGGCTGCCCTTCAACTTGCTATTTACCCAAAGTTTATCTTAAACTTCTGTTTCTGTTTTTTGAGACAGGATCTTACTATATCACCCTGGCTGGTCTGAAACAATGTAGACTAGACTATCTTCAAACTCACAGAGATCTGCTTGCCTCTGCCTCCTGAGTGCTAGCATTAAAGATGTGTGCTACCATGCCTGGAAATCTTTAATTTATGATCCTTCTGCCTCTATCTCTCAGGCTCTGGGATTTCAGGTATGTACCATCACGCTTACTTTATGTAGTACTGGGGGTCAAATTCAGGCTTCATGCATGCTAGGCACTCACTCACTCTATCAAGTAAGCTGCAACCCCAGCCAACACCTGAGGATTTTCAGGAAACATAGCTTCACAGCCCTGCCCAGTGCCAGTAGGCACTGGATTCCCAGAGTAGAGCTGGGAATATGTTTGGGAACAACCCCCAGGTTAACTCAAAGGCACTGCCAGCATTGGTAGTTCCTGGACTCAAGCATCCTCTCTATGAAAAAGGCTGGAGTTGATGGTTTTTACAGATCATAGAAAGAGGAGGCCTATCTTCTGAATGGTCCTGGGATGCAATCATGGCATTTGGAAGAAATGCCTGGATGTCAGTTGAATGAAGAATGTGCTCAAGAGAAGTAGCTGTGGTGCTGTTGGAACCCTCCTGGATAGCTCTTTCAGGATAGTGAGCTAGAGAGCCAGATCACACCCCACCCCCAGCCTCATGCAGTGGTCTGTGTGAGCCTCTCAGGGCCTTGAGAACATTCTTGAGGGAATTCATATGGCTTAACTGGGAGTCTGGATCCTTTTGGTCTATTCTGTTTAAAATGGGAGGGGGGCGGTATGTGTGCAGAGTGTCAAGGGTGGAGTGGGTGACTTGTCAGAGTTACCAAGATAACAGGAACACTTGAAATCTATTCAGACCCCAGTAGCCAATTGCCCCAGCTTTCCTATTGGACCATGGTTTGGAGCTTAAGCTCAGAGTAAAGCTCACAGTGCTAGGTCTGAGTGAGTTCAGCAGCACAGCCCAGGCAGACCCAAGCCCTGCTGCACTGCTAAGCTGGGAAAACCCAGACAGTGAGGATTCCTCCCACAAGGTTAAGAGAAAGGGCAGAGAGGAGTAGCCTGGGGTCTTATGTACCTTCCTAGCCAGGAAGTAACCCTGGAGGTCAGCTTTGTGATTAGCAGGCATGTTCGGCATGTAAGCCCAGACTAAGGTCGTATTTTGACAGACACCTTATTTCACACATTTTGTTCTTATTTGTTTGTCTACCTGTTTTCATGTTTATTTGAGACAGTCAGAATATCAACATACTGTAATCTAGGATGGTCTAGAGTTCATTATAATTCTCCGGCCTCAGTCTCCCAAATGCTGGAATTACAGTATGCCATTACATCCAGCTAACACAGAGATTTGTTCTTACGGTTACAGCTATTCCATCTGTACAGTTACTGGACCAGCGTCTCTCTGCAACAACCTTCACCCAGTGGTAGGACAAGGAAAAAACTGGGTAGCAAGACCTCAGAGAAACCTCAGACACTCTGCAGCAGAATTGGCTCAGCTACTGATCAGACCTCATGCTTCAGTTACTAATTGATACTGTTCAGGTGTCTGAGCTTGGGCCGATCAGACCTATGGCCGATCAGACCCCAGGCATGTTATTGTTTTCAAAAGTTCAAAATACTGCCTTGACTGTGGTGGGAGAGTCCCAGCATCCCTTCAAAGCAGATGTTCCTGCATGGACTCTACGGACACAGGGGCTCAGGGAGACATGAGGGTGACAAGCCTACTCTGAAAGTCATGGCCACCAACCAAAGATTCTCTATGCTTATGGTTTGTTGGCATTTGGTCTAGGCCCCTGGGGTATCCCAGTCTTACCTCAGTCATAACAACCAGTATTTCTCTTCTTAGAACTTAGTATTTCCACTGGACAGACCCACAGTTCTGGCTTCAACACTTCTCACCACCTTATGTGCTGGTCTGTGGTCAAACCAAGTACCAGTATGACTTCTAGAAAGGTAATGATGAAGGTATTTCTGTCCCTAATCTCACCTCACTCATCCAGCTCTTTGCTTGGTTTGACTTCAGTCTCACCCCCAATAAGTCCTTAGCCTGACCATAAGCTCAGTGAATATTTAAGAAAGCACCAGTGTTGGCAAGGATGGAAAGAAACTGGAACCTTCATTCACTGCTGGTGAGAATGTCAAATGATGAAGCCACTTTGGAAAACAGTCTGATGACTCCTCAAATAGTTCATTATAGAGCTAACACATGACCCAGTCTTTCTAGATATATATCAAGAGTAACAGAAACATACTCCACACACACACACACACACACAAAACAACAACAAAACACCTTATTCCTGTGTGTCTACAGCAGCATCACTCACGATAGGCAAAATGCAGAAGGAAGCAAAATGTCTTCCAACTGATAAATAGATACCTAAAAGGTGGCATATCCGTCAAAGGATTATTGTTTGACCATGAGGAAGAATGAGTATTAATATGGTCAGATCTTGAAAACATTTTGCTGAGTGAAAAATCTCAGGCAAAAAGACCACATAAAATAGGCTACATGTTTCACTGATAGGAATCTCTAACCAGGCAAGTCCACGAGGATGGAAGCAGGGGTGTTAGCTAACAAGGAAAGGGGTTATTTTGGAAGTGATGGGAAGGTTCTAAAATTGACCATGGTGACAGTTGCACATTATCTGTGAATTCACTAAAAACCATTGCTCTGCACATTTAACATGGGTGAATTGTATAATATAGCCCAATAAAGCTGTTACAGAAAACAAAGAGGAAGCAGAACAGGAATCTGGGAGTGGGAGAGGTGGGTTTCCACTGTGGACACACCACCAGTTTTTCCTGTGGTCCTGCAATCATCCCCTTCCTTCTTGTCTCTATTGATCCTTCTGTGAGATGCAGAATGATTCATTCCTGCTTCTGAAAGAGCTTTGGGAGAGATGAGGATGGAGAGGAGGAGTAGGTATAGAGGCATTATTTAAATTGGCAAGATTTACGGCCACAGTGTCGCTGTTCTGGGGGAGCTGTGGCTTCCCTGAGTTATGGGATCATCTTCCTGCAGAATGCTAAGGTGGAGGAGACTTCAGCCATCAGTCTAGAGAACATTTAGGACATAGGCTCGCCCACCTCTTGCCCGCCAACAAAGGCTTACCTGCCGCGCAGAGAGCCCTGAGCTTGTGGATCTAATGGTAGTGGAGTCATTCATAGTCTGGGCACCCTGCTGAGGTGCCTGGAATGGCATTGCTCCTCATCTCTGTGCCAGGGTGTAAAATATAGAATCAAACGCCACTGTCTCTCCCAAAACAGACAGCCCTCCACCCATGTCCAATTCCCAGCCCTAATGCCAAGTGTCCAGGTGTTGTGTCATCAGCTGCCAGCACATCCCTTTCCCAAACCCGAATACCCAGGCCAAGGCTGATCCAGGGCTTGTAGCTATGCAGCCATCGCTGGGCACAGCTACATCTCACACATAGCTCTGCAGTCCCAGCTGCCATCCTAATTCCCTGACATTGGGGTCCATCTACAAGGGGAGACTCTCCACCAGGCTTAAGGGGTTTTGAAGTACCCAAGATCTATGGGCAAAGAGAAGAGGGCTGGCTACTGAGGGGTGGGAGCTTTGGATTCTGAGATGGTGGACTGTAACCATGATAATGGTCACATTACTAGAAAATAGCTCTCATTTTCCCATGCTCAAGCTTTACAGACATTACTCTTCAAAATTTACCCCAAGTCTATAATCAATATATCACCTTCATTTTATGGGTGAGGACACCGAGGCTCAGAAAGGTTAAGCTTCTTGTCTGACTAAGTATTGGAGCCAGGACTTAAAAGGATGTCTGCATGGTGAAAAGTCCAACCTGAACCTTAGGCTCCTTAAGACTCAACCCAGAGCCCTGGTGTCCTAAAGCCTAGGGCCATCCAAGTGTTCAGAAAACTCCTGATGACAGCGAAGAGCCATTTCAAGCAAGGGCCTTAGCCTGTGGCTAATTTGAATTCAGCTCTAAATCATACTTACATCATACACTGAGGGTTAAGATGTTGTTTAATCACAATGTGGAATGTTGGGAGGGAGGGAGGCATATGTTGCAGGGCTGAGGTTGAGAGACAAATTTGGGTATAGGAAGACCCCAGTCATAGTACATCCCCCAGTTCTTTTAGTCATAGATGCTGAGGTTGACTTAGCCTCTACTCAGCCCACCAAGAGAGACTGAATCTATGCTGCAGTCACTGAGCTGAGCATGAGCAGTGTCCACCAAGAGAGAGTCTGAGTCTATGTTACCATCGCTGAGCTGAGCGTGTGCAGTGTGACTGTCTCCAACGGCAGAACCTCTCCTCTCATACTCAGGATGACGTGTGAGGCAGCAAGATGTGGTAAACAGCACAGGGTCTGTAATAAGGTGGACCTGGATTAAATCTGGTCCCTTTGAGCAATCATGGAGTCACCTTTGACACTGAACTTATCAGCTGTAAAATGGAGTTGAAATGCTGTCACCATTGAGTCTCCAAAACAAGGTGATGCTAGAAATAGCTTATACAGCATTCACGTAGTGGTCCAGGGATGACTGTGGTCGGTATTCATCTAATTACTTTTAGATCTCCCTAACTACACAAATTTTTACTATAACTTCCTTCCTCCATTCCTTCTTTCCTCCCCTGTCCCCTTTCCTGATATTTTGAAACAGGCTCTCACTTTGTAGCCTAGCTAGCTTCAAACTCACAGCAATCCTTCTGCCTTAGTCTTACTCTCAAGTGCTAGAATGACAGGCACATGCTACACCTGCCTCATATTTTCCTTTATAGATTAAAAAAAGTTAAGGCTTAGAGGAATTAAGAAAATTTCCCTGGGACACAAAGCTGAGAGGTGAGCTGGGATTTGAACCTGGACCCTGGAGTCTGTGTGCTAGTTTACCACACTGAGTCCCTGAAGAACAAAAGGAGCAGTGTCTGAACCACAGCCAGCCTACAGCCTGGGGGAAACATGTGGCATCTGTGTTCCTCCAATGTCCCAGGGTTCCACAAGAAGCAGGAGCTCATTAGGTAGGGGGTCTAGCCATTGGCTAATTACAGACATACAGGGATATGTAGCCACCGCTATAAGAGGAAACTAAAAAAAACTAGGGTTATGTGTTGAATCCTTCCTAGGGGTCTTCACAGCAGCTGTTGGAGCTGGGAGCAAGCAACCACTACAGGGTGTGTTGCCTGTAACAGACACCTACACATCACCAGGGAGCATAACGTCCTAGGACTCCAGGCACATGGACTCCTAGTGGAAGAAACAGAGAGTAGTGACCAGACCAGGAAAGCCTCTGGAATCTATGAACTCCCGAACATAAGGGCAGCAGCAGAAGAAAGGGAACTAGAAACAAAGCCACCCCTACCAGGGTCACCTTCACTGGCCAGTAAATGAATGTGGCTTGCTTTAAAATTTAGTACCAGGAGAAAGCATGTCTCTCCTGCCACAAGTCCTTCTGTCAGACACCCACATAACAATCATATTTCCACTTTTGCCTTGGCTGCCAAAAAAGCTTGGAGTTGAATTTAATGTTCCGTGTCAGAGACCCACTAATCCTAGGTCACTAGCAAAACAGTCCCATCCTTTTACATATATGGAGACCTACTTTTCAGATTCTATTTGCAACTGTCAATGGTCCAGTTCTCTTGTTTGAAAGCTGGCAGGACACATAGAGACAGCACCGGGCGGTGGAGAGAGACACTGGCCTTGAGCTAGGACATGTGACTGTTGAAAGCCACATTTGAACTCTTAGATTCTGGGGCCGTGAGGAGCATCAGTCTGCTGGGTGTTGTTTTGTGGAAACATTAGTCTCATTGTTGCCTGCTGAGACAGGGTGTTCTACTCTCCCCCACCCCCCACCCCGCCCCATGTCAAAGAGTCATTGGCTCTGTGCATGTGGTGGTCCAGCATGGGTACAGACTAAAGCTGCTTGCCAGTGTCACCTTACAGTGCTGGGCTGGGTTTGGTCTCAGGATGCCAGCTGGCACTGAGGCCCCATAAGCTGACTGCTTGAGAACAATGCCTTTTCACCATGCAACTGCCTGTTCATTTACATACAACAAAGCCGTGCAACTTTACAACTGTCTGGCTTTACAATGAAGAAACCTCTCTTTGGGGCCCACTTTTAAAAACATTCCTAGGAGCTACCATGGTGTCCCTCCCAGCCTCAAGTCTTTAGAGCATATGCTATAGGTTCATTAGAGGCATAGCATCAAATGGTCTGAGCTTGCAGTTAGCCAATCCATGCCCAAGCTATGGGGTATCCCTCTTTCTTTGTTTTGATAAAAAAAGAGACATGCACACGTGTGTGTGTGTGTGTGTGTGTGTGTGTGTGTGTGTGTGTGTGTGTGTGTGTGTGTGTTTGTGTTCATGTGTGTGCAGATGCCAACAGAGGCTATAGGATAACCTTGGGTGTTGATCCTTAGGTTCTCTCTACTCTTTTTTTGTTAAGATAGACTTTCTCACTGGCCTGAAATTTGCCAATTAGACTAATCTGGCTGGCTAGCAAGCCCAAGGAATCTGCCTGCCCCCATTTCTCAAGCACTGGGATTACAATAGCATGCCACTATGCCCATCTTCTTCTTTACATGGACTGTGGGGAAATCAAACTCAGGTCCTCATGCACTTGACCATCTGAGCTATTTACCCAGCCTCCTGACCCACTTCCATAGGGCAACTGAAGCTCAGATAGACTGGGAAGCTGGCCCAGTCATCAGCAGACTGAGAACTAAAACCCTGTATCTTCACAATAAGAGCAGGATGGGCTGGTGTACGTGCCAGGCATTGATAGGGGGTGAGAGTTTTGAGGAAGTGTGTGCCCATAGCCTATGATCCATGGTTCAAGAAGAATTGGCTCTATCAGAGGTCCCAGTAAAGCTGACCTGGAGTAACAATGGGTTAACACCTCAAAAGCTGGAGCAGATATGACAACGAACATTTTCACATGGCAACACTTGGTTTAGATTAAACCGGGTTGCTTTGTCTATAAACTAGCTCATCAACATCAGGAGGAAGTGAATGAAACATCTTGTACCTCCATCTCCCAGCATCCTAAGCTCCTTACTTGTATTGTTGAAACAAAAACTGCTGAGCCAGGTGCCCTTGGGTCATTGGGTGAGGATCTACCTGTCCTTACCCTTGGTTGACTGTGTCCAGTTCTGACCTCCAGATCCCTCAGTCTATAGCGGGAGCTATGGATAGAGAGGTTCTCTTGTCTGACCACCATCATTCCCAAATCTCCCATGCAGCTTTCCTCTCAGCCACAAGAATGCCTCTCTTCCAGAGTTCCTGGAACAAGTGGTTGCCATCTAAGAACAGCCAAATTCAATGTAACTCTTCCTAGGGACTAATTGATGGATGTCATTTTTCTTTCTGCCTAGTTATGTCCCCCTTGACCCTTGAGGTGAATGGAATAGAAGAGGCTCTCTGGTTGCCCATCATATGTGGAATTTCATTATCACAGAACTCTTCATCGATGGACACTTTCACAAGGATATAACACAAACTTGGCCATGGACTGTGGGACCACCAACACTAGTCTCACATAATAATGGGAAACAGGGACCAGAGGTGATGCTCCTGAGCAAGGCCACACAGTTAACTGGGAGTCAGGACCAGCCACCCAATCTTCTCTTGAATTAAACAGGACCATCTTCCAAACAGCAACCAGACCCACATCCTTGCTGAGACATTGTTATTGTTCAAGCACAGGTCTGACTGAGGTTGTGGAATGAGGTAGCTGCCCAAAGTATAGTTAAGGTGGAGAAGGCCACTGGACTTGACTCTGTGGAAAGATAGGGACCCCCATGTGTCTCATCACTGAAGCTCCCCAACCTGCCTGATGTGTCTTCTCCACACTTTGTTCTAACCTCACCCAGGAACCTCTCCCTTTTCCTATCACAATTTCCTGTTTCTCCTGCCCAACAGGCTACAGAAAGCCACCCAACTATATGAGTACCCCCTCCTGCTTTGGAGTTCTGGTCCATTCCCTGACCTGAGCTTGGAATGGCAAGCTCTAAGGCAGGCAAGGCTGAAGTCATCAATAGCCCTGTCCCTGCCATGATGGGGGAAGTCCTTCTGTATATATGTTTCCCTTATTGACTGATGAATAAAACACTGTTGGCCAATAAGGTAGGAAAGCAGGCAGGACTAGGAAACGAAAGACAGATGCCATGTGAGACCGGGAAGAGAGGATGTACCAGGTGTTCTCTGGTAAGTTAAAACCACATGGAAATACATAGATTAATAGAAATGGGTTAATATTTAAGACAGAACTAGCCAATAAGAAGCCCAAGCCACTGGCCAACAGTTTTATAATTAATATAGCGTCTGTGTGTTTGTTTGGGGCCCAAGGGTGGCATGACCAGACAGGACAAAGAATAGCTGCTACACTAACAGGTCTTCTATTTGGGGAAAGTACCAGTGTCATATCTAAAGTTAAAAGTGTTACTGAGGAGCCAGACATGAGCCAGAAGCCTAGTTCTGCCACAGCCTACAGGTCCCTGGGCCAATGGCTTTCTACATCCATGCCTCAGTTTCCTCATCTGGCTGGCTTGATTCTGCAGTCTTGAAGTTCCCTCATTTCTCTCTGGTTCTCCAGGAGAGTTGGTGTGATTATCTGCACAAGCCAAGTCTTACTGGAGCTCTCATCCTCTGAACCATTTTCCGTAGCAAGGGAGGCTGGAGTGTGGACTAATAGATTCATGGGAACTCCAGAGAATCCAAAAAGGATTTTAATTAAAATGTAAATGTTGTAAACATCAGAGCTCTCTCCATTCTGGGAGCTGGGGCCCAGCTGCTGAGAGGGTCAGGGCACCACCCCCAGCATCAGCATTACCAGGTGCTCCGTGTACACTGCCAGTGCAGGATTAAATGAGGGGACCTCCTTTATGCACAACATCCAGGCAAGTGGGGATGGGAGATCTCTAGCTTGGCTGTATCCAAGGGCAGAATGACCTCTTGCCCCTGCATATCGTCCCGTCCCGTCCCTTTATATGCATCTTGATGCCTAAGAGCCCACCAATGGGGGTCCCTTTGAGTTAGTCACCATACTCCCATCAGTGGGAAAATAGTGCAGAAGGGGCCACACATTTTGTTACTGATCTCTCCTAGGCATACAGTCTTGGGCACCAGTTTGATGCTTTCTTAGGGCTAGTTTCAAAGAACCAGGTGTGTTAATACTGTGTGTAGCAGGTATGTAACACCTGGGAGGCAGTCAGGAGGATGGTGAGTTTGGGGCCAGCATGAGTTATCCAGAGTTTTAGGCCAGTCTTAGCTAAATAGTGATGCCACATCTCCCTTCCCTGTACCTGCCAGAAAGAAATGGTGACAAAGATGCCATGGTCACACTGTTCCAGGGATGAGAAGTGCTGCCCTGGCCTGGACCTGAGGTTTTGTTCATTGGGACCCAGAATTCAAGGGTTGTGTTCAACTTCCTCAGGGCCAGGTGATCCTAGGACTCAAATGTGGCAGATGGTCTTTCCAGTGTCAGAAGGAAACACAAGGCTTAAGATCCAGAGAGACACCTCAGAGGACCACAGACTCTTGTGGAGTGACATCAGAGCAGCTGAGGTGGCAGCCATGGCAATGAAGGCTTCCTCAGGGGCTCCTGCCCCAAGGGAAGAGGGAGCCGGGTACACAGCAGGTGCACTGAATAGTGACTACACAAGCACATGCTGGCTGAGTTCTGCACTCATTCTACTCACTGAGACTTTTGGTGATTGTCTAATTAGGGCTCATTACAAGCATCAAGTTACATTTGCAAGGTCGTAACTGCAGGGGAAGGATACAATTATTATAATGAAGCCTCCCTGGCCTCAGACTGTCTCCACTGCAATCAGTCCCAAATGCCACCGATCAAATCCTCTTCTTCATCTGCCACCTGGTCCTCCAAGACCTCTTCTCCTGTATCCCTTCCTACAGCCAATGTGATACAACTAGATCCTGTGTATAGTCACCTCTGTGGGCTGTCTCCACTCAATGACCTTTTGGGCCATTTTCTCTCCCCACCTTGATAAAGAGGGGAGCTGCAGGTGTCAGATGGTGACCACATATAGGTCATGGAGACTTCAGCAGTAAGCAGTAGTTGGGCGTGGTCTAACATAACCTGTTTCTTGTACCCCTGGGAGAGTTTCAGACACACACATCTGCCTTGGGGACCCAGATTTTCCCCTCTGTAGACCTCTGTGTAAGGCAAGCAAAGGCTGGACAGTCTTTAAGAAAGGGAAAGAGAAGCTCTACCTAAGTCCTTTGCTTCTATTGGCCACCTAACTGAAGGAACAAAGTGCCATGTTTTTTTTGTTTGTTCTTTGTTTTGTTTTGTTTTTTAAGAAGGGTAGTCTTTGACCCCAGGATCTGAAGAAGAGAAGGTTGGAACAGGGGCAAGAAACAGCCAGAAGCCCATCTCTCCCTTTCATGGAAGCTTACAGTCAGAGAAAGAGGCTTCTAAAGAACATGACAGATGGCTGCAAAATCTGAAGGGCTGCCTTATAGAGGGAACAGACATGGCTCATGTGTTCTGAAGCAGAGTCAGGACCCATGGCTCCCTCTCAGTGTGCTGAGGAGGTGGGAAGAGGCCCTCATCAAATGGAGCATCCTCTCAGATGTCCCTTCTGCCTTAAGATGGTACCTGTGTCTCCAGGCAGCATCCCCACTGAGGTACCATCTTACGTACGGTAGATACTCAGTACTTCTGGGTTATGAGATGAACACTACTATACTACACAGAGGGACTGGCTCTCAGTAGGTAGGGGGTGAATGACTTTCTGCAGCAAGCTCCTTTCACACCAAAGATACCCAAAGCAGCTCCTAACTAGAGTTGTCAAAACTCATAAATTAGGTGGGCGTGGTGACCCATGCCTGTAATCCCAGCCCAGGGGAGACTGAGGCCATCTCAAGTTTGAAACCAGGCTGGACTACAAAGCAGGATGTGTTTTCACACAGACGAGACACAGTGGGCTCTCAATGGAGCTTAGTGGCAGAGTGTTTGCTGAGCGTGCAGGAAACCTTGAAGCCAATTCCCAGTACTGGGGGTGAGAGCAAACAAAAATCACATAGATTATAGTCATATAAAATGCAGGTGCTTGGGCTCCCCTCAAAGTTTTCAGGCTTGGAATGGGGACAGTTAATATGAATTTTAAAATACACTTCCCAGATGATTTCCAGACAAGAGGTTGCCAGAAAACCCTTCAAGAACCGTCCACTTAGGAGGCCCTGGGGAGCTCATGGTTCTTGACCTTAGTTGGCACATGCGCTAGACCAGGCCTTATCTGAATGTGCATGAGCACCAGGAAACTCAGGCTCAGAGGAGCAGGAAGATGGGGACATCTTCCATCGAAAGACACCCCCCCTACACACACACACATACAGACCTGTGCCACCCACTGCACCTGACAGACTCGGCACTGACACTTGCTCATGTCACCATGATGTTGACCTCTCCATTGCCAGCTCTGCCTGGCTCCCACCCGGGTTCAGTCTTGGTTCTCACATTTACTATCTACTGGGCTCTGCTTCTAATTCCCCTTGCCTTTGGTTTCCTAGACTCACTTTCAGGGTCCCCCCCAATCTTGGGACTATTCCCCATCACCACTCTGTCCTGGAAGCAGAACTTAAGCCACTCATCCCTTGGAAGTCTTCCATTTGCCAGGCTGTGAAAGTTTTTGAAATAAAATCTGCTCCAACTCTCCTTTCCAAAGCATCCCCTCCTCCAGGGGCTTCCTGTCCTTCTCCCACCCCTGCCACCACTGACCAGAGGAACTGGACCTCTTGTAGAAGCTTCTCTTCCATATGGTGTTCCAGCACTGCCAAGTGCACGGCCTGGCCAGCTTTTCCCTCCCCCTGCCCTTTCCCTGCAGGATTGATTTGTTTAGTTTCAACAGTTTAATCTTCTCCTTCCCTTGGAGTGGAGCTGTTTTCTCTGATCCCTGGTGGGAGGCGTTCGTTCTGTCTTGGACTGAATCAAGAGGAGTTGGGGAGGGAGGCAGGGGGAGGGAAAAAAAAAGAAAGAAAGAAGGAAGGAGAACATACCTCCTGGCAAAACCCAGAGCAGCACTTACACAACATCCTTCCCAGTATATTATTTATAGTGCGACTGAAACATTGATTCCTCCGCTGCTCTTCCACAGAGCGCTGGGGTTGCCACTGAGGTGGAACAAGTTGCAGCGAGGCTGGCTGCCCAGCTCCCTCAGCTAAGCACCAACACTGAACATTTGACACACAACACTGCATCTCGGAAAGTGGAGTGACCCCAGGCATCAGGAGGAGGACTAGCAAGGCCTAGAAGGAGAGGGAAGAGCTCTAGGACTCCGAAAGAAGGGACAGTGAGAGGAACCGGGTCTGGAGAGGAATGATGGATTCTCTAGGCAGGCAACCAGCAGCTCACATCTAGGGACTTGTAGACAATTAGGGTCTGGGATCATTAGGGAATGTGTAGACCAGTCACCAAGCCTACAGCCATGACACTCTAGGAAGTACTGGCTGGTGACAGTCATTCAGACAGGATATTTTTATTTCTTTGCCAATTTATATAAATAAGTACATGTATGGATCATGGTGGATGGCAATGGCAAGACTGGACTTATATAGACTTGCTTTCCTATGTCCCTCTGACACTTCCCCACCACATGACCTAGGCCAAGTCACAAAAGCTCTGGTAGACTGTTTTCCTCCTGCAAAAATAGAGCTAACACTATCTCCCTCTTGCTTTGCAGCTGTGGAATATCAAGGCCACAGGCAAGAAGCATCTAGCACTCTGTAAAATTCACCTCAATTTAAAAAGAGAAAGAGGACTGGGATCATGCTCAGTCCTAATGGAGATTTCAGAAGGGAGGGGAGTGCATGGTTGTTGGCAGAGCATTTTGAGAACCCGTGAGTCTCATGGGAGGTTCTCCAACAGCCTGACTTACAACCTGATGAAGACATGTAGTGGTGAGGGATCCGGCAGCTTCCAAGCTTCATGCTCTCTTAAGGAGTACGCCTGTGGACCACACATTGGAGCTCATCACCCCTCTATCCAGATTAAAGAAGCAGTCCCGAGTGTCTTCAGACACTCTTTGTGGTGTCTTCAGAGCCCTCCCAGTCAACAGCCACTGTGGTTTGTTCACAGAATGGACCAGGGATCGTCAGGTCCAGCCCCACTTTTACCTTTCCTAATACTTCCCCTCACTTATCTGTCTGATGGCTGCCAGCCCAGCTACAGCCCATCTCAGCCACGTTCCTGTTTTCTTCATGAAGTCTTGGTCGAGGACTCCTGCCCTCCAAGACCTCCTTCTCTGAACCTGCAGGCTAATCTGAGAGTGGCACGGGTCATCAATGGCCGTTCTCAGTCTCATGCACGTCAGTCCTCTCTAACTGGAGTGGAAGTCCTTTCAAGCTGAAGGTAGTCTAGCTTTCTTCTCTAGTGTCTTGAAGGAGGTCATTGAGGAATTGCTCTTTCGCTGAGCAGTTAATGGGTGAGTTAAATAATATGCTGAAGCCCTGGTTTCTCCTTTGCAAAGTGAAGGTACTTCAACGGCAGCATACACCTAATGACAATGCTACCATGGCTAGTATTTCCTACACATCTGGAGTGAGTTACTGGCCTAAGAGTCTGTATGGACTCATTAGCTCTTAGGTGGGCAGGAATGGTCCAGGTTTTGGGGGTTGCAACATCTATGATTTGGAAAGTTTGCTTTAAAAAAATAGGACTTTAGGATGGGTCAGTACAAATAAAAGGCTCTGAAGTTTAAGCCTTATCACCCTCCTAGTGAGTGTGCCCGGCAGATTTAACCTACTGTCATTGTCCCTCTCCATTTTACAGAGTAAAGGCTGATCGCAGAGAGTAGAATTTTGCCTTGTCACACTGCCAGGGTGCATGAAACTGTGATTCAGGCAGCCCCCTGTGGTACTTGAGCCCACCATCCCATCTGTTCTCCCGCTGTCCAGGAATGTGGGATGCTAACTTAGTAACCCCAAGTCATTGCACATGTATAGGTTAGCAGGATGTTAGAGAAGAGAAAACAGACCCGTGCCAGACCAGCCTACACATGCCACAGGTAAACAGCCAGGTTCTGAGAAACTGACAACTTCTGTAAAAGCTTCTATAATTGCAAACAATGTCCGGACAGAGCCTGTAGCTCCCAATGGGCTGGGGCTTCCCTTACTACCCTCTGGGAAGACCAAGGAAGGACTTGTGGTCAGTGATCAGTGGCTGGTACTTCTTCATCATTGCAGTTAGAGCCCAGCAAAGCTCTTAGGATCCATAGAAATGTCCCAAGTGGCTTCTTGCTTGCCTTACTCCAACTTTAAGTTCCAATGATGGGTTACAAATCTGCCACAAAGTTTCATCAGGAAAGAATGCTGGAACTGCAGACATTACCTTTAATCCCAGCACTCAGGAGGCAGAGGCAGGAGGATCTCTGTGAGTTCGAAGCCAGCCTGGTCTCCAGAGTGAGTGCCAGGATAGGCTCCAAAGAAACCCTGTCTCGAAAAACCAAAAAAAAAAAAAAAAAAAAAAAAAAAAAGTGCTGGAACTATTTCTGTTTCTAGAACCCCAGTTGGCCATCTTGGACATTGTCCTGGGAAACAGCATGACATGACCCCTGCTTCCTCTTGACCTTGAGATCTCCAGCCTGCCTCTGCAGCCTCAGTTTCCTCATCTGCATATCAGGAATGCTAATATTATTTTGGAAAGTGTTGGGAATCAATCCCACTTACCAACAGTGGTTGGTGGCTTTCTGGGTGAAAGTAAGAAACCATATGTTCAGTGCCCCTGTACCTTTGCCTACCGTCACAACAGTGCTCTGGAACTTTAGGCCTCTGTCCTCGTCATGCCCCCTGGTTTAACTTCTTGAATCTCTCCTCATCAAGTCCCTCCAACTGTGGCAGATGCCCTGGTATCTAAGTGACCCTGTCCCCACCCTCAAGCACCTCATTGTCACTCCTTCATTCATGGCTCTGAGCCCTAGTTCACTTCCCAGTTCCTACCCCTCCCAATGGAGACTGGGACACAATCCAGTTCATAGAGAACACCTTAGCTTTCAATGGCAGGGAATGTGAGCCTGAGCTTTGGGCATAAGACAACACTCTAGGGCTGGCCTTACAGGAAGACAACATCCAAAGAAAAGTGGCCAGTTCAGACATGGCTTCCGATGTGGATCTCTGAGGTGCTTTAACAGCCTAGACCTACTGTGATGGCACTAGATCTCCTCCCTCCCTTTCTTAGACTAACCGGAATAATTGAATGTGGTGATGGGTGTGGAGTGGCTAGCCCAGTGCCGGCACAGGTCACTGTTTCATAATTCACACAATTATCGTCACAGTCTCAACTATCACCCACTTTCAATGGGAGGACTGTCGGGTGGGCAACCAGCAGATGTTAGCAGCCAGGCCTGGGTGGCTGATTCATCCAGGGTCAGAAGAATCGTGGGGTGATCCACAGAGCAACACAGATTCCCACAGGACATGGCAGAGCTGTGTGGGAGCAGGATATTCCTTCCCAGCAAAGGCAGCACTCATTGGTAAAGGCTCATCCACTGTCTGTTCAGCTCCTAGCCCTCTAATGGACTAGAGTTCCCAGATCCTCACCTCCTGGGATGCTGAAGCACCAGCTAAGACAAATGAGGTTTCAGGTGGTACCCCAACACTCCCTGCATATTCTCAGTGCTCTTCCTGTTTTCACAGAGGACTCTTTTTTTCACTCAGCCACCTCCTGCTCTGTATTGGAATCTAGCTGGCAGGCACAATCTAATTGCCTGGAACACTCAGAAGACAGTGGATCAAAGCTTGGCAGTAGCCTCACTCCAAAAGGGAGTTCTGCTCACCTCCTGCCTCTTCTCCAGTGTTTCTTCTGATCCTACAAGATGGTCTGCCTTCAGACACATGTGTGGCACCTCTGTTTCTATGATTCCTTCCTAGAGAAGGTAAGGGGTCTAATGCCAGACCTACTGCCCACTGATCTGGTACTGGAGCAAGGCCACCAGGACAGGACATCACTACAACCACCGACACCTGTTACATTTGTAACATCATCTTACAGCTATCCTGGGGCATGGATTTTTACTATCTCCATCTTCTTTCTTCTGCTTCTCAGTTATTCATAGCTTCAAAAGTCCTTTCAGGGGCTGGAGAGATAGCTCAGTTTAGACAAAATATTTGTCCCACGATCATGAGGACCCGAATTTGAACCCTAATCACCCACAGGAAGTCAGGAATGGCAATGAATGCTTGTAATCCTAGTGCTGGGGAGGCAGAGACAGGAGGATCCCCGGAGCTTGCTAGACAGCTAGTTTCCACAGATGAGTGAGCTGTAGGTTCAGTGAATGATTGATAGAAAAAGACAGTAACATTGACCTCTGGCTTCTATGTGCACATACTACATACAAACTCACACATGAACACCCACCCACACACTCTTAAAATGCCTGCTATATACCAGGAAAGGAACAAAGCCAAAAGTAAGATGGATCTGGTCCCCATCCTCGTGGGACTTAGGCTGCAGATGCTGCCTGCTCTTAGTCATGACGCCATGCCTCCCAAGGCTCTGTAAAGTGCTTCCCAGAGTAGAGCCCCCATTGGGACTGCTTTATTCTGAATCAGCCCCCTCCCTGCCAGCAGCTGTGTATCTCTGGAACCTGGTGAGTTCCCTGCAAAACTCGGCATGTGCATGAAGATGCGTAGGTAACCTTGTCAACACTGCTTGCTTTTCTGCCTCATTATGCTATAGCTCAGTGGGTACCTGGGAGGCTGGCCAGATTTCTTCCTAATTGTAGGACACCAGCAGGTGAGCCAGGAAGACACTTGTGCTAGTGCTTAGGCGGTGCTGGGTTCTAGGCACAGAATTCTGCCTACACCACCCTCCTCCTGGTCGTCTTTGGGCTTCTGCACAGGGTGACTAGGTCTCACCGCAACCCCTGCCACTTGGTATCATCTCTTGTTGGCTGTTTCTGCCACTTCCAAGCCTCAAAGCCTGGAGAGGAGAAGATCCATGTAGCTCAAACAACAGCCAATACGTCTAACACCCCAGGAATGGAGTTAATAAAAAGAAATGAAGTCATTCAGGCTACCACTGAAATTATAGTCTTGGATTCACTGTAGTGAAGGAGGTGGGCTCTATGACACAGCAGGGGGCCTGGAGTTAGGTCTAGTGGGGAAGAGGCAGGTCCCCAACTGTAGACTAGTGAGCCAGGCATGGGCTGTGTTTTCCCCTTTCCCTTCCTGTACCCCTCCTCTGGAGACCCTCTTTCTCGGAATGTATTTGTTTGTTTATTTCTATTGATTTCCAAGGGCCTAAGCGCCCTGGGGCCTGTCACAGCCGGTAGACCAGATGCAAATTCAACAATTACAATCACCCCCACAGCAAAAATTCCCCCATGAAAGGAGAAAGTCAAAAGGCTTCCTCCTGGGGTACTCAGCCCTCCACAACTGGCTTCAGTAGTCTGGGAGCTTGTCAAAGGCAGGCACCACGGTGACTGGGGGAGCTAGCCTTGTCCCTCACACTGGCTCTGGAGAACAAGATTCCACTGACAAGATTCCACTGGCTGTGGTATCTCACCCTGAGAGGCCTTTGAGGTTCCCTTCTGCCGGTTAGTGTGAAGGGTGTGTCACCTGCTGGGTCATTTAGTCATTCAAAAGCTATCTAATGACATTTTAGAGCCAAGTACTGTTTAGGCCTGGAGGTGAGGAGTAGATGGACCAGAGAAGACACACACTAATGCTCATGGGACAGTAGCCTCCTGGGGAAAGGATTAAAACCAAGCATGACAAAAGCAAGCATGACAAGGTAGAAACCAGGAAGGAAGTGAGAGGGATTGGCCCTGGACTATAACCGGCCAGAGAAGAAACATTTGATGAAGAATCCAGGGTCTGAAGGATCAGGAGAGGAATATTAAAGTGGGGACAGCCTGGAGTGAGATGGAAGATGAGAGCTTTCTAGACTCAAGGAACAAATGTGAAGGCCCTGGGACAGGGAAGAGGCCTGGATAAAAGACTGACTTGTTTGAGAAAAGAGTAGAAACTGGTATGGTTATAGTTGAATGGGCAAGGAGACTGTAGCATGAGGTAGCTTGTAAGTGTGGCCCAGCCATGATGCTAGGCCTTCTTCCAAGGAAGGGGCCTTTCTGAGTCCTGGGTCTTAAGGGACCTTTGTCACCTCTCAGGAAAGAGAGAAATTAAGAGAGCAGTTCCTTCTTCATAATTGTGTGTGAGTCTGTGCATGTTTATGTGTGTGTACATATGCACATGGGCATGTGTCTATGCACACTTTCTCTCTCTCTCTCTCTCTCTCTCTCTCTCTCTCTCTCTCTCTCTCTCTCTGTGTGTGTGTGTGTGTGTGTGTACACAGGTGTGTGTGGAGGCCAGAGGTCAGTGTCAGGTATTTTTCTCCGTCTCTTTGAAGAAGTCAGCTCTCTCCTTCCACTGTGTGAATTCTGGGGATTTAATTGTTAGGCCTGCTAGCCTAGTGTTTTATCCACTGAGCTTTATCATGAGCTACAATTTTAGCTTTTGAGACAGGGTCTCTGGATGAACCTGGAGCTCACCCGTTCATCCGGCCCATAAGCACCAGGTATCCTCCTGTCTCTCTGCCTCCCAGCTTTTCCAGGGTTCTGAATTCAGGTTGTCAGTTTGTGAGGTAAGTACATTACTGACTAAGCCATCTCCCGCCCCTTGGCCATACTTCTAAGTAGCAGGATGTACCTCAATTCTCCTTTATCATTCAAATCCAATCCCACTCATCCATTGGCATGTTCACACCAGTAAAGGCTGAGTAACTGCTGTGTGCAGGACAGAGGGCAGCTGGAGGGAGGCTATTGGGGATGGCTGCATATGAGCCAAGCATCATGGCCTAGAGAGTGGACCCCCTGGGAAACAAGGAGTAGCATACTTGGATTCAACCTTCAGAGGGAAGTCTGGCTACCAAGGGGTCTACCAAGGCTGCAGACAGAGGCCACTGTGGTCATTCAATAAGATGTGCACTGCAGGACAGAAGGAAAAGTCATGTCTCTGTGCTTGGGTGACACTTGGTTCCTAATTCCTGTGCCCCCAAGATACATGTGTGCCTGAAACAGACACTCCAAAATCATAGGTCTTCCAAGCTCCTTTACTCTTTAGAGCATACGAAGGGGCACAGGGAGGGAGTCCTCCAGTGTCATTTTGGAGATGTCACCAGTGAAATGAGTTTGCTTTCCTGACATGCAGGCATGACAGAAGGACAGGAACACAGAAGACTTGGGCAGTGAGGAATTGTGGCTTGAATTCTTTTCTCTGTGTTTATCCATGTGGACACCAGGCAGCCAGTAGCACCTTAAAAGACATGCACACATGTGGGAAGCAGGGTGGGGGAGGGGGAGCCAATTCCCTATGGCCTGTGCCCAGTAAAAGGCCCTTAATGTCAACACTTCAAAGTAGGAATATAGTCTGCATCTTCCCCAGGGACCCAGCCTGGACAGCCTGGGTCTGCAGCTGCGTTTGATATGCAAATTCCCCATCTCTTTAAGTGAGACTGTTTGTGGAAAAGAGAGTTAAAGTCAGAGATAAGGAATGTGAGCCCTTAAAGATTGGAGGGTGGCCCTGAAGAAGGGGATGAAGTGATTTTTCTAGTACCCTCAGTTAAAGGGCTGTCTGGGTATGACGACAAGAACCTAAAATCCTGGCAGTCAGGAAGTAGAGTGAGGAGGATACAAAGTTCAAAGCCAACCTCTGCTACATTGAGAGTTTAAAGCCATCCTGGTCTAAGTGAAACTGTCTCAAAAAAAGAAATAAATGAATTAGTCAAAAATAAAGTGTCTGGACCCATTGCAGTAGCAAGTCCATCTACAGGCTTACCTGCTAAACTCAGCAAACACATAAAATGTTGGACAAATAAATACTCGGATAAAAAGCCATTTACCAAGAACCAAATGCCTTTTAACAGAGGCTGTGCACCCAGCAAGATAAGCCAATTACCAAAGGATTGTGTTCCCAAGCACAGCCAAACTGTCTCTGAGCCACGTCAACAGAGGATCAATAAGTAGTTAATCAATGGATTGATTGATCGTTTACTGCTAGTAATTAAATTTTGGAGAAAGTACAAATTCTATTACATCTGCAGTCTGTCTAAAGGGATGCTCAGATTGTGGAGCCTGGTGGCCACAGTGTTGGGGAGTAGGATGGGAAGTGTCTCATCTCATAGTATCACAGGTTTTCAGAAGCCTCATCCTGTCCATCCCACTCAGATGTTATAGATAGAGAGGCTACGCTTGGGTGAGGATAGCCTCATCCAACAGAACAGCTTATTGGTGTTGAAGCAAGGACAGCAGCTACCTGTGGCCTCCTAGCTGGGTTCCCCTTGTGTCATGTGGGCTGTGGTGCTGACATCACTGGTGCCACTTCTTGGCACCCACACATAGCCTTTGCATGAACAAGGGTTCACAGAGACACGCATGATTTTCCACACCTGAGTTTGAGTTTTGACAAACTGAGAAGGAAGGGTGTGCAAAGGAGCCGTGATCACTGGAGGATTCGGCATGAACCTTTGGTGCAACAGTTTCCACAGAGGCAACAGAAAGGAGTTCAGAACAAGCCCAAAGCACCCTGGGTGATCCTGGCTGGACGGACGACTCACAAAGACAGTTACATCTGGCTGTTTGTCAGTGGCCTGGGCTTTGTTGTTGTAGCTTGTCCTCCATGTTGTAGTACACATGTCCTCCATTCCAGGTTTTGTCTGTGAGACTTAACTAGGTTGTGACCCAGTTAAGACCTGGCGTGTTGCAAACTTCGAAACAACTGCCCAGACAGTACCCTTTCTTTTATGCCAGCTACAGGGACAGATGCCTTGGGCTCACCTCTGTATAGAAGCAGGAAGTGAAAGAGGGAGCCTGGGAGAGAGAGTCTGCTCCCTAGTGGAAGCCCCAGCCCACCTGCTGGGATCTTCTCTCTCTCTCTCTCTCTCTCTCTCTCTCTCTCTCTCTCTCTCTCTCTCTCTCTCTCTCTCTCTCTCTCTCTCTCTCATTCACACTCTCCAGTGCAGTGCTCACCCAGCTCCCTGGATAAGCTGTCTTCCTGTTTGTGGCTCTCTGCAGACAAGTTGCAAACCCAGTCCCTTTTTCTAGGCAGTGTTAGTGTGAGGCCCCTGCCCCTTGCCACCAGCTGAGATGAGATCAAAACAGGCAAACACATTTTGTATTGCTTACTTAAGCCACGAGGAATTAGGGAGGTGAACTGTCTAGGAGCAAAATCAATATGTTCCAAAGCCAGACAGCAATGATTTCTGAAGAATCCCCTGCTTCTCTAAGATCTGTGCCAGTGTTTCTGTTTACAATAAACCCCTTCCTGAGCCAGCTTCTGGGTGGACTTCCCCTGGAAGAAGAGTCAGCCCTCCAAAGGAGGGAATCATTCCACCCTGCTAGACAGAGTGAGTGGTCTTCAACTTTCTACCTCCTTTAGTGCCAAGAGCTCAGGGGCTGATGCTCACCATCACCCCCCCCAAGCCACCCCCATCCATCCCGAACCTCTCTTTCTTCCCTTACCACATGCCCTGAGCCTGGGGAAGTAAATCCAAAAGATTAAGGATTACTTGATGATTCTGGGCCGTCATTGGTAGCATCCAAGCCTTCCTCGCCCCCTCTAATTGGATCCATGGCCTGGAAGTCTGGTTTAATCAGTCTGTGATCACTATGGGGGAGGGGCAGAGCAGGCAAGGGATAATCTGCCTCAATCCTTGGGGGGGGGGGGAAGACTTGCTCTGTTTGCTGGCCCCAGCTGTGTATGTGCACAATAAGCCTTTATTAACTATTACACTCCAACCCGGACAGCTGCCTGGAGGGTGAACACTGATTCCTTCCCCAGCCTTCTCTGCAACCCTGGAATTCAGCCTTTTCACTTATTTATCTTTGTCTATATTTCCCCTCACACATGTGGTTAAAGGTGGTCTGGGAAGGAGGCACCCAGAAACAGACTCAATTTGAAGCATGGTGTTCAACCTTCTCTCCATCTTCTCCAGGCACTCATTCATGCTACTGGGTTCCCTGGTCACCCACACACGGCAAACTTTACCCAGAAGGCTCTCCACTAGAGGAAGCAAGAACAGCATCCTTAGCCTGGTACCCATGAGGACCTCTGTGCTCTCTGGCCACTTCCACTCCTCACTGGTGCCCTGGACTCATCAGGTGCAGGAGGTCATAGATTGCTAAGCCCACTCCAGCCTGAGGACTCAAGGGAGCACTCTTTTCTCCCAGTGTCAGGAAGTTTGCAGCTCTTCTGAGGGTGAGCCGTGCCTCACTCTATGACAAGGAAGGGGTGCTACAGAGACATTTCTGATGGACTGTTTGGAACCAGCATGATTCTCTTGGAGCATGGGTCCAGATGGCATCATGGCATGGACCCCCTGTCCTAGTGCTGTGCTACATATTCCAGGGGCCAAACCCTCTCTGGAAAGAGTGATTGAGTCAGAATCCTGTGCAGAGCCATATTACCCCTGATGCAGAGCCACAGCCCCCATCCCTTACCAAGACACCCCGGTGAGCACTTTTCATTACTATGGCCTGGGAGAGGATTGAGTGGTACATGAAGAAAAGCACCCTGAAAGCCTCCTCCGCCTGAGCTCTGAGGCTCTGCTCTGTGACTGCAGACAAGTCAGATAACTTCTCTGAGCTTGTACTTCTACATTTATAAAAGGAACAAATCATCCCTGGCTGCTTGTCTGCTCGGGAAAGGAAGGGCCACATAGAGGACACCTGTGTAGATTTGGGAATGTAAAGTGTTCCATCAGGCAGACAGTGGGGTGGTTAAGGGAACAGATGTCCAGCCAGCTGCCTGTGTTCAATCCTTGCTGTGTGACCTTGAGAAAGTTATTGTCTATTCTGGTGCCCCCTCATGAGGTTTGTAATGAGGACAATGGGTTCGTGTTTAGAAAGGACTTGGGGTCTACAAGCTACACATGTGGACAGCCATTGTTTACCATGTTGTTCTCAAAGCACACACAGACTAAAATGGGACCATGCTATTCTTCAGGCTCAGGAGAAGACGACTGCCTGGGTTTCCACTCTTTGGATGGGCAGTCTGTGAGGCTGATGTTTCTCTCTGTCTGTCTCTGTCTCTCTCTTTCACTGAGCAGTTTCTTGTAGCTCAGACTGGCCTTGAACTTGCACTGTAGCCAACCTACCTTGAACTCCTGATCATCCTGCCTCCACCTCTCTAGTGCTGGCATCATAGGCTTGTACCACCATGCCCCAGTTTCTGCAGTGCTTGGGACTGAATCCAACTAGGCAGGCTCTGTACCAACTGAGCTAAATCCCCAGCCTGGGCCTCATCTCCTAGGGGTTCATCCTCTGACTCTCCAGGGAGGCCAATGCTGGAGGACCTTGGGCATGGCTTCTATTTGGTGTGCAGGTCAATTACCAGCATCTGCTCTCATGCCTCATCCATAGTCACTGCAGAGTAACCCGTAGACACTCAGCTGTCTACTCCGCCTAGACTTATCAATGATTCCCCCTGTTGAAATTAAAACTGCTTCAGACTATTTCCATTGCTGCCTGTGATTCTCTCTCCAAAGGCAGTAACCCTGCCCTGCAGATGGCTGCTATGAATCAGGGCTGGGGGACTACAGAGGGGCATGAAAGAAAGGGAAGGAGGGATGGAGGGAGGGAGGGAGGGAGCTTTCCAAGTCCATCAGATTCCCTTATGAAAAATCCACAACCCACAAGTTCTGGATCTCTCTTTAGTCTTCACACAAGGGCAGCAAAGATCTTGCTTGGCTATGGTTAGGGGAAGTCGTCATCGCAGCGTCAACTCCCCTGCAAACATCTCATATCACCTGAGCCACTAGAGTGAGTCAGGGAGGTCCCTGTGTCTCTCCTTCCCTTCCAATTTTTGCTTATTACCAAAGCCAACTCCAAGTGGCCTCTCACAACCTGTTACCTTCTCCTAAAGGGTCCAAGGGTTTCCATTCCCACAGCTGCACAGAGGCAGGTGTGCTAAGGGCCAGCTCTTGTCCTGTTCATAACCACTTGGGAGCTGCCAGCAGCCTCTCAGTTAGCCTTGGTCACAGGTGACTAGGGGACCTGGAGCAGTCCATCTACATTGCTCAGGGCTGCACAGCTAACACCTTCTCAAAAAGGGTCACAAGCTGGAACTTTATTTCACAGAACCAAAATCAGAAGAGGACTCAGCTTCCCATGGGAGCTTCCAACAGGGTAGAGCCAAGCCTAGAGGGTAGCAGAGGCACTTGAGTCGGCTAGGAGACTAGCCCAGGCTGCTGCTGGTGCCCAGAAGGCATTCATGCCCAAGGCCTGGAGCCTGAAAGTCCTTACTCAAGAAGTACTTTGGTTCTCTCATTCTGCCCTTCTCTGTCTTAGTTTTTCACTTCAACCACAAGGTATGGACCATGGGGTGTTTTCATTTCCTTCTTCCTCTATGTTTCTAACTTGGTTTGGCGAGATGTTCATAGGGTCATTTTGCAGCTCTCCAGACTTTAAAGAGCTGAGACTCATAGCAGATAAAGGCCTCTGAGTTCTGAAAGGTATAGTCAGGAGAGAAGAGGGGCCATCCTGATAATCAGTGCTATCACATCGGAGTAAGGGCTTCTTTGAAGAGAGTGGCCCATTCTTGTGGGTCCTGGCATGTATTTGAAGAATGAACTCCGCTCACAGTCTACCATGATCCAGGGAGGCCCTAAGGATGAGTCAAGGTTGTGAGGAGGGTGCAGAAGAGCAAGGCATGGTTCCATGACAGAAGAGCAGAGACTGATGATGAACTTAGCCTGGATTGCCAAGGCAGTAGAACATTCTAGAGGGCTACAGTGATGCTACCTCTAAGGGGCTTCTGTTCCCTGAGGGGAAGGAGACACCATGGAGGCAGCAGGGAAGATGACGATGGGGTTCACTTTTGCAGAACGCTTCCTACAAACAGGCCGGCCTGTTTAAGAGCCTTACATATACCAGCTCATTTACATAGCGCACTAACCAATCACTGAATGAGCTACAGCTTGTGGAGAAGGTAGCTGAGCAGAGAGAAGAAAGGGGACTTGCTGAAGGTCACCGTGGTAATGAGCTCTGGGTTTGGGAGTAGAGTTGGGCAGCCTTTCCCCAGGTGCTATGCTTGCCCATGGGGCTCTACTGCCCCTCCAATGGTCCCCTCTGTCTCAAATGATGCTGCCTTCTGTACCCAAAGAGGAGCTGTAATATGTCCCAAACCAGCACAAAGGAGTCTACTACCAAAAGGCCACTGCCCATAATGGTGAAGGTCAGGGGGCCCAGAGAAAGTCATGGAGAGAGAGTGGCTGGCAGCGAGGTATGACCTACAGTGGCAGCAGGTAATTGGATGACCCTTCGGTTCTTTCTTTCACAACCTTCCACTCTAATTTGCAGTAGGTTGGGTATGGTGAAGCCAGGACTATACAAAAAGTTATCTCCTCTTTTCTTCTTGTAATGACTCATCGAGGTGTGCCCCAGATCAGGGGTGGCAGGAAAGAGAAAGCCTGCCCAAGCCCAAGCTTTGGTTGATGCTTAGGTTTTTGATTGATGTTTAGGTTGGGGTATGTGAATGGACATCTACTATGTGCAGGAAATGTTTGGAGCCTACAGGGTACAGAGCGAATTAACTGGACAAAACATCTGCATTTTTGGCTTGCATAGGAAGCACACAAAGGACTCTGCTGTGTGTGGATGATACTTAGGCTCCTAGAGGGAGGAATACGTGCTGAGCAGAGAAAGTGGGGGCATGACCAATGCTAGAGGCTCCGGGAAAAGTTTTCTAAAATGTCCTGAAGGAAGCCATGCAGCTATCCGAGGGAAAACATCCTGGGAATCAGGGGCAGCTGCTGGGAAGGACTGATGCTGACACCAGTGGCGATAATGGAATGTTCTAGTCCACTGCATCTGGATGGGAGAAGTAGCAGGAGACAAAGCCACAGAGAGTTGGGCCAGCCTGACAGGCACAGGCTGGCTTAGTATTCAGATGCAGATGGGAGCTGTGAGTGTTTTGCGCTGACAACGTTGATTTCCATACTAGAAAGCAGCTAAAGAAGCTTTGTCAGAGGTGCGGCTGGGGAGCAGAGCAGGTAGGAGGGGATGAGAGCAGGGTGTCAAAGTGCTTCCAGGTCACACTATAACGTGAATTCAGTAGTAAGAGTGGCTTTCCAGTAAGGCACAGCTGAACACTGTGCCCAGTGCAGTAGTCCTTGCCCTTCCTGTCTCACAGGGTCTGTAGCAACAGGAGATGAGGAAGGTTCCCTTTGAGCAGGGAGGTCTTAAAGAAGCTGAGGGATTGCCCATTCGGGGACTTCTGCAGATGAGCACCAGAGGCAGAACTCAAGCTGTGTGGGCACACATGGGAAGATGTGTGTGTGACTCTGTCCTCCTTTGCCAAGAGGACATTGCAGAGGGAGTCCTGCCTACCTAAACAGCAGTCTTCCCATGGCCTCTGCATGTCCAGTCTGTGGAGTCCCACCTTCTCATTCCACCATGGGCTACCAAGCCACCAGGGCTGTTGGGATTAACCTCCCAGGCCAGGCTTCCCTGCCTTGCCAGGGCCAGATTGAACAGGCCACCTCGGAAGTGTTTGGCAGGTCAAACAGCCTAATACCCCCTGTTGGGGTGGTCCTCTGGAATCTCCTCCCCTCCAAAGAGCCACGCTTCCAATTGTGACAGCTGCAGTGAAAATCTAGGGCAGATGGAGCACAGAGCCTGAGGGGCAGCTTCACAGCGGCAAGTTATTCAAAGAGTGAGGTGGTGGGCTGTTCCCAGATGACCACTGAGGGAGAGCCTCCCTTATATTCTTGTATTTGCCCTTTGTCCTCCTTTTTCCTCTTCTTCCTCCGTTTTCTCTTCCTGGAGATGGACTCCTGGGTCTCACGCACGCCAGGCAAGCCCTCTGCCACTCATCCACATCCCTAACCCCCTTTTAACTTTTTATTCTGAGACAGGGCCTCACTAAATTGCCCAGGCTAGTCTTGAACTCATTTTATAGCCCAGGCAGAACTTAAATATTGATCCTCCTGCCTTGGACTCTCAGGTAGCTGGGATTACAGGCCTGTGCCACCAAGCGCACCTTCCCCCCTCCTCCTAATCCTGGATCTGCCCCTGTGTGCTTTGCAGACCAAGGATCCCACAGCTCTCTGAATCGCAGGAATAAACACTGTGGGTGCACAGCCACCTTTCCCTCTCCCTCCCATATCTCCCAATCTTGTCAGCTCTCTTTAACCCTTCCCCACCCCCACAGAGGGATGCATCTGGGAGAATCCAACAAGACTTGGGCATCTTGCCACTGGTAAAGTATGGTCCTCAGGGCCACACCAGCACAGTTGGAAACTTTAGGTTATATATAAGCCCCGAAGAGCCCAAGAAATCAGAATCCACACTCCAGCAAGGGCACAGGGACGCCTGGGAAGCACTGCTCTGAGTGCTGTCCCACCCCCTTCAAAGCACCCCTATTTCACCATAGGACATTGAAGTTCTGTCCAACCTGGGGAAGACCACAAGCCCTTTCTTTTTGCAGGCAATGACAAGATGGGGCCCCTCTGGACATGCTTCAGGATTTCAAGTTTGAACAGAACATCTCTTGACATGTCAGGCCTTTACTGGATTTCCGTTTTTAATTTGCAGAGCTGTGCTAGCTACTCAGAGAGCGCCTTCTCCTCCGTTGCCACCCACCCCCTTTCCTAGTTTCAGCGTCTTGGCTGCTCCCCACTTAAATGAAAACCCACAGAAAACCCATGTGAGGACATCATTAGCAGGGACTGTTTAATTAATTTAATAAATTAATCTTGGACTTTTTCATTCTTGCCTCCTCGGGAGTCCCTTCTGAGACACGGGGCAGAATCACAAACACCCACATAAAATCCTCCAGCCACCAGAAACATCTTCTATTAATATTACCACAGATGAATATCATTATTTAAGCTTGTAACGGGCTACCCTGCTGCCAGCCTGCCTGGCATCCCCACTCAAGCACAGTGCAAACTCTCTACAGCTAACATTTGACCTTGCCATGCCTGCTTTGTCCTTCAGTGACCTCTTAACACCTTCATACAGGCGGGTCCTCCTTCCTTTAGTTGCTGTTAGGAAATGGGAGAGGTTGTTTATCACCGAGGTTGGGGGCCTGTGTACCAGAGATCTTTAACCCCCTGCCATGTATAGGGCGGCCCAGCAGAACAAAGGATCTTCCCATTCAAATGCTAGCAGTGCCCTGTTGAGAGAAGTATGAGATACTCTCTTTGGGTTGGCACATGAGGCCATCTGCTAGCTGATTCTTCCAGACACCCCCCCCCATCCCCCACACCTGGCATCTTCCCTGCTCCCACCTGCTGCAGCCAGGAATCTGAACTTGAAGATTTCCTGATTGCAACCACTTGCTCTGATCCCTCCCAGTGTTTTCCACCTCCCCCCTCTCTCTCGTAGAAATTAATTCATATCATAGAATATTTCTGCAAAATACTCCATAGTATCTGTAATTTATTTTATAATCTTTTAACTTTCTTTTTATGTATTCACATCGTGCATCTCCATCCCATTCATATCCTGGCCTGTTGTGTCTGCCTTCTGCCCTTGCAGCCCACTCCCCCCCCAATAAAATTTAAGAGAAAAGAGAAAGGAAAAAAAGCTCGTCATGGATGCTGTAGTGTGACACAGTGAGTCGTGCAGTAAACACCAATTCTCTCAAGTCCCCATGAAGTTTGCCTTTCCCCCAACCCCTTTTTCAAGATGGAATGGATAAGAGAGATCGTAAACTCTATCCAGGGTAGAGGTGCTATGGGCAATGCAGGAGAGCGCACCCTGGTGGTGAGGACAAGGGAGAGATGGCCGGCTGACCAACCCTGCAACTACTGAGGCCCAGAAGCAGGGTTATGGGCCAGCCCACCCCAACATCCACCCCATCTGTGATCTGCTGGAGCGTGTGAAGGGACCAGTTCTGCAGACTTAAAGCTGCAGGATGCCTACAACACAGGGCAACAGCAGGATAACCAAGAGGAGTTCCAGTGAGGGCCCAGCACTGATAGAGTAGCAGAAACCAGAGGCCTCGAACCAGACCAATGGCTCTTTGCAGTGGATGATTGGAAGCAAAGATACATGGATAAAGGGTTTATTGCATGGCTCACTGTGTCACACTACAGCTTCCATGACGAGGTTTTTTTTTTTTTTCCTTTTTTTCTCTTAAATTTTATTGGTGGGGGGAGTGGGCTGCAAGGGCAGAAGACATGCACAAAGGGCCAGGATATGAACAGGATGGAGATACATGACATGAAAGACACAAAGAATACATAAAAAAGAAAGTTAAAGGATTATAAAATAAATTACAGGTACTATGGAGTATTTTGCAGATATAATCTATGATATGAGTTAAATTCTACTAGACACGCACGCACACACACACACACACACACACACACACACACACGCACACGCACACGCACACGCACACGCACACGCACACGCACACGCACACGCGCGCGCACACACACACACACACACAACACACACACACACACACACACAGAGAGAGAGAGAGAGAGAGAGAGAGAGAGAGAGAGAGAGAGAGAGAGAGAGGTGGAAAGCACTCATGTATGTTCCGCAGACAGGAGAGGTGTCTTCTGCAAGGCCTGATAGGTGGTAGCCCTTCAGGAAGTCCTTCAACCTTGACCCCACCTCCAGCCATATGGCACAGCTGAGGGAAGGTTTCTCCTCAGACAGGAACAGATGGCAAAGAGTCAATTCCTATCCCTAAAACAATAAGCAGAATGTACTCCTCCCCCAGCCAGCTCGGTGACTCCTGGGACCCCCAAATCACTACATAGTGTAGAGTCTTAGGAGAATGTGACCCATGACCCTGAGCCCAAGAGTGACAGGAACAGGTACATGTCCCTTTTAGGGAAAGCTATGAAGGCTGCACGGTGGCTGGAGCAGACAGGAGTAAAAGTGCCTGGTCTAATGTAAACTGATCCTTTTGTCATTCTACTGACGAGAAAGCAGACCCCAAGAGCCAGAGTGACTTGTCTGGGACTATGTGGTCATTAAATGGCTTGAACAGAAATCAGACCGCATCTTCCACTCTCTCCCATGCCACAGTGTCCCCTGTTCCTCTACTGAGGACTTGTCCTTTCCTGGCCAGCTTGCCCATTCATGTATTTATTCACTCACATCACTGGTCAGGATTGATGGGGACAGATAAAAGCAGCTAACATAGAAAACTTCCCCTAGAAGGCAGGAGTCTAGAACTGCTACACTGGCCAGATACCTTTCTTTGGTTAGTTCTATCCCAGTGGGAACTGGGGGCAGCCTGTGAAGACACCTGCAGTAACTTGTAATAGGATGGCATGAAAAATGAGAGAGGCCATGAGGGAGTGTGGGTGACCGAGTGACAAGGACATCAGTATAGTGGCCTGAGCATAACTGGTCCCCAGGACACCAAGGACATAGGACTCCCAAGTGGGAAAGAGCAAAAGGTGTCGAGAGTGTTCGGTACGCTGCTAAACCCTGAAGCATGTGGAGCTTAGCCATCCAGGGCAGAGTTATCGGCAATCACATGCCTATAATTCTGCAAGTTAACGGAATCTCAGAGAGGTGGATGATCAGCCTGAGCCACAAAGCCAGCAGCCAGTGGAGACTTTCCAGTCCTTTTAAACATGGGGCTTTGGGATGTATCTCTAGAAGCAAACCTCCTAGGTTTGTACCTTGGATCTGTTATGTAGTCTGTGAAGCTTTCAGCAGGTCACTTGACATGGCTTTCATGTGGGCCACACAGAAGGTGTCTGCAGCACTTGACTCCCAGGGGGTGCTCAATGTTACCTGCTTTTATTCTGCTACCATTCACCCCAAACAAGGTCCCCACTACTGGCTTAAAAAAAGGAGGTGGTGGAGTGGGTACTCACATTCGCTGACAGGCACAGACAGAAGCAGATAATTCATGTACTAATGGTCCCTTCCTCTTTCCTCAGGGATGAATAGTAAGGAGTCAATGCTTAGGAGGACGCTCTTCCCTATTAAGGGCATCCCAAATGTCAACCCCCTTTTCTTCACCTACATACGTACTAATGCTCTTCCTAAAGGGCTCGAGCCTCCCCAGTTCCCCATGCTTGTGCTCTGATCAAAGGCCAGCAGTGGGTCCACACGCAGGGAGAATGAAAGAGAAGAGATCACACAGGGGCTGCAGACGGATCTTTCCAGTCTCCTCCTTCCTCCTCATCTCACCTCTCAAGGCAGCCTGCTCCACTGCCAGCCAGTGCCTCACTTAGAACCACCTCTCCCTCCTACACAAAGAGGTATGAAACCCATCAGTGCTTGTTTTTAGCTGGGAACAAACTGTTCACACATTTCATTACCTTAAAGAAAAAAAAAAAAAACAGAGAGAGAGAGAGAGGAAGGGGACGCGTGGGGTGAAACCGCTGGTGTATCAAAAGCCATACGGAGGCTTGGAGTTAACAAGGAGGGAGAGGCAGAGTGGAGTTTCATTAAGAGAAGATCAGGTTTGGGAGGAGGTGGCCCTTTCTGCTTTGTGCTAGTCTCCCCGTGCTGATAAGATGTGTCTGCATAATGCACAATGCACCACAGCGGAGTGTCAACTGCTTCTCAGTCAATAATGCAAAAGCCGAGGGTGTTGGTGTGCACTTGAGAATGTATGGGAAATAAGGTGCTGTTGCCAGGGCTGGCTGAGCACTCGGGTCTTTAGCCAATGAATGGAGCTGAGGGTTGTTGCCAAAATGCTGTGCGCAGACTGTGGAAGAGGCCCAGGTGACCTCATGGAGTAGCGGGTTCTGCAGCCAATGCCCAGGGCCAGCGTGGACAGTCGGTAGATGAGGACAGCCACGTTGAAGCAGAGTCCAGTCAGGTCTACAGAGGGTCCAGGACCTCCGTGGTACGGGGGCACCTAAGGATCTCCAGGGGCTTCCTCAAGCGTTTCAGGACAGATGTGTGGGTCATGTACATCTGTCTCGATATGCGTACATACAGTGAGACACATACACTAGGTGTGGAGGACACTGTAGGGGCCAAGATTTTGAAGTTGAAGGGAATCTATCTTAGAGACCTCATAATGAGAGTGGGATGAGGAAGGTGAGGCTCAAGAGAGCTTGCATCACTCATTTAATGTCACAGGGGAAGTTAGTGGCTAGTCCTGGAACCCAGGCCTCCTGAGTCCCAGACAGGTGCTATTTTCTCCACTTCCACACTTGGCAGCCTATCCCTCCCTCCTTCCCTTCTACGTTCATGTTAGCAGGAAGCAAGGCCTGTGGAAGACCAACTTGGAGTCAAAGGAAGAGCATGGCCAAGATGGGTGCAATCATGTATATCTCCAGGGGCAGCATCCCTAGGGTCCCTACATCCTCTGCTAATAAGCCCTTGATGGGGATGGAAGACCTGTTGGCTAAGGGGATGACACTTTGCCCCCGGACCTGCTGTCAACTCCAAACTCAGAGCACTTTTTTTTTCTACTGTTGACTGTGAGTGGCAGCTCAACCTCTCAGAGCCATTCCTTGTTTGCTGGCTTGCCCTGCTGGGTCCCAAGGGTTGAGAAGGTCTTCAAAGTCTCCGAGTCTTATTATCTGTAGAGGTTGCTGTGATTTCCAGCAAAGTTATGCTGTCTGCCCTTAGGGCAATGACAGTGGTCATGTAGCAGCTACAGCACTGAGTGCTTTCTCTTAGAAAGCAGGGCCCCGAGCCCTTGAAGATGGCTGAAGCCGGGCTTCAGCCTTGCTCCATGGGGACCTGCTGCTGAGGACTCACTGCAGTTGTACCCTTCCTCTTGAACCTGGAGGCAGAATTCCTGGCGACAGGGATATGGGGGAAAGAAGCTGGGATGTTGTGACATCCTGGCTCCCTCCTCACCAACGATCCCAGCTTGTCTAAAGCTCTCTATGGTCAAGAGCTCGGAGCCTCGCCTGGCCAGGGGTCAGAAGAAGGGTTGTGATGGGGTCAGAGGACACCTCTTATGTCTAAGCTCAGTGACTAGACAATGGCTCTTAACTTGCCATCCTGCCCCTGTGCACTGCCCTTTGTAAGTATCAGGTGTAACCAGTTTACAACACAGGTTCTGGGAGCTGCCAGATCCAACCTTCTGCACAGCTGGAAGCTGGCCCCATCACACCAGAAGTAGAGCTGGAAGTGGAGCCCTGCCTTCTGAGTTCTGGTTTGCAGCTAGCATTGGTCTATTCGTCTTCACCCTTGGCCCTTCTGAGTTCTGGTTTGCAGCTAGCATTGGTCTATTCGTCTTCACCCTTGGTCCCAACTCTGCACTCCCCACCTCTCTCATTAAACAAAGTTCTCTGTCAATTGATTGTGACCAACCCAGTCATCCTCAGTCGTAACCAACTGGATTGGCTTCAGAGAAGAAGTGGACAGACACCTGGGTGTAAGGGAGAGGAGCAGAGCTGTCACTGAGATGCCAGGGACTCTGAACTCTAACACAGTGGCCAGGAGTGGGCAAAGCTCATCTACCATGCCCTCTGCAAGTGGCACCAGGGTGATGCTAGCGAGGAAGAGAGCTTGCTTATCTGGCTCAATGTTTTTAAAGAGTCTTCACACTGCGGCTCAAAACCCAGTGACTGGAGCACAGAGTGAGAGAGACTACTGACTCCCTGGGACCAGCTGCACTTGTTCTTTAAGAGTCTAGCTGTGAGAGGATCCTTGACTGTGGATAGTGTCTTAGAGCTGCTCAGGAAGTGGACTGAGGAAGCTGGAGATAGGGAGAGAAAAGGGGAGGGGGTAGGAGCAGTCAGAGGGGTAGGAGGAAAGTGGAAGAGATCACAATAAAGACAACTACAGGAATTAAAGTAGGAGGCAGAAGTCCAGGGCCACCTGCATTCAGATTTGAATCCATCTTTGATTCTCCAATTTTTTTATAATTCTCTCTCTCTCTCTCTCTCTCTCTCTCTCTCTCTCTCTCTCTCTCCCCCAGAGCTCAAACCCAGGGCTTTCTGCATACCAGGCAAGTACTTCACCACTAAGCTATACCCTCAGCTCAACAGTCATTTATAGAGTATCTACTGTATGTCTAGTCACATGGAGTACACAGAACACCCTCTAAGCCCTAGGAAGTTAACAGCATCCCACTGAAAAAAATGAGGAAATAAAGCAAGTTTAGACATAGTATAATCTTTAGGGCTATGGGCAGGGGAGTAATTCAAAGTATGAATTATTAAGAAGACTGCTGAGGGCAGATTCTTGATGGCGGGTATACCATGCCCTTACACAAAGGGCCCCAGGGACATCAAGAGAAAATGGCCAGATGGCTTGGACCTCAGATGTGACCACTGTTGTCAGACTATGGCTGGACAGGCCTCAAGGTCCAGGGCACAAGGGGGTCTAAAGGCAGCTGCATAGGCAGCTCCGAGAGAAGGCTGTGACCTGCTCTCCTTCTTTGTGATGGCTGTAGAGGAGGGAGTGGCATGCTGGGGAGGGAAAGCCCGCACCCTGAGAAAGGGCGGGAGACAAGGATGGATTCGCAGCAAGAGCAGCCGTAACATGGGAGAAAAGAATGGTGTCTGGGAAGATAATGACTCAGAGACGTTGGAGCATAAAACTGCTACAGAGATGCCAACCCTGAGGGACAGAGAAGGCCGGGACATGGCTGGTTGCTCCCAGGAACCATTAAGGAAAGCACTCGATTGGGTCCAGGAGCATACATCCCCTTCACCTGCTAGTAGGAGCTACACGAAGGCTCTGTTCTGTTGTTTGGTAAAGGCCAAGCCTGCCATTTCCAACAAAGGTTTTAAGCCCAAGCCGGACACTAATTAGATGTGGGCATAACAGCATTTCCTTCTATCTCTTTGGCTTTACAGAACCTCATCCCCTGTCTTTTTCCCTATACCATCTACAGTCCCATTTTTAAGGGCCTCAGCTGGGCTTTACCTGGAATAAGCTGTGTGATTTCAGGTAAGACCCCAAACCTCTCTGTGCCTCGTATCTGCAGGGAAAGGACACTCAGTGCACATTTACCTTCACTGCCCTAAAGGACTGAACAGAATAAAAGCCCTAAGGGATAATGAATCCAACCAACAGGGCCTTCTTCTAGACTCTTCTGAAATATACCAACTGACACCCAGGGTTACACAGATCACCTTGATTTTCTCAGAAGCCAAGGGCAACACAAGCAGGCGGAGGATCACCCCTTCTTTGCTGCCATCCCCAAAGTCTCCCCAGAGACGAGGAGCCCTTTCAGCAGGCTTCCAGGTAGGACACACCCTGGCCCTGAAGAAAGGGTGGGCTCTGGAGCACCAAGTGGGAGGGAGGCTAGTCACCCTAGCTCTGGAGTGGCACTTATTCCTCATGGCCCAGGAAACAGCCAAGCCAGATAGTTTCCGCTCTCCTGCTGTCCCGAGGCTTCTATTTCCAGAAGTGACCTAGGGCAGGACAACTGGACACAGAGGTCTCAGGGCCCTAACTTCGCAGATGAAGGCTCAGAGATCTCCCAGTGGAAGGATCATGCAGACAGCTGCTCTCAGTAAAGACAAAACAGTTTTTCAGCCCAGATTTGTCCAACCTTGACCCGGTGACAGGAAGTTGTCAGCTACAAAGTGTGCATTCAAGAGTCATGGCACTGAGTTATGAAAAAAATAAATAATAATAACATAAGAAACAATAATAATCGCAACAAAAGAGAAACTTGAAGTGGGTGTTTCATGGGCCAGCACTACCTGGGAGCTGGTTAAAATGCAACGTAAAATGGATCCTGTGGGACCCCAGGTCTCCCAATCTGCTTTCTCATGTAATTTGGCAATGCTCTGGAATCTGAAAAGCAGGCATCCAAAGTCTACTGAACAGTGTGCATAGCAAGAAACACTGGGTGAGTTCTAGAGAAAACCCTTTTGAACTGGAGAGAGAGAGAGAGCATGGCTGGCTAAGTGCTGCCATTCAAGCACTTGCATAAGGACCATAGTTCCATCTCCAGTCCCCATGTAAAAGAGTGAGCAAGGCTGCAAAGAGAGAGAGAGAGAGCATGGCGGCCAAGGGTGAGCATGGTGGCCAGGAGTGAGCATGGCCACAAAGAATGAGCATGGCAGCACGTGCTTAAAATCTCAGCACTGAGGAGGCAGAGGCAGGCATATCCCTAGAGTTGCTGGCCAGCCAGCCAGCCTAGAAAACAAGGGTGACCCTTTGAGGTGGAACGGCACATATGGGGGGGGGATATGCCTTTCTACCAGCAATTTATGAAAATTTTCTGGGGAATGTCTCTAAAGTGTGTGGGGGATCAGGCATCCTCAGCATCAGGGGGTGGTAATGGATTGGAGGGTGTAGGAGCTGACTGCTCAAGTCTCTTTCTGCTTTGGAGCCTATATGAGCTGTTTAGGAAGGTCTGGAGTGCTGTGTCCTGTGCCCCCCTCCATGCCCCACCCCATGTTCCCTGGCTTCTGGCAGGCTGGTTTCAAATGCACTGCCTCTGTCGAGCAGAGACCAGCAGGCTTAATTCACATTCTCCTGGAGGACAGGTATTTGCATCAGAAATTACCCTGGAACTTAATTCTGCATAATGTTGCTCAGACAAACGACACCCCTGAAACTCTTTGCCAAGGCCAATAATAACATAACTGCGGAGAGAAATAATGAGCAGGAGCAGGGGAGCAGGAAAACTGGGGAGGGACGGGCAAGGAAGTGGCAGGGAAGGGAGACCCACTTCCAGTCGGATACAGTTTTGTCTTCACAGAAAATCGCCAGCACGGTGCTCACACCTAGTAGGTCCTCCATAGACAGGTTTTGTAGCCGTAGACTATACTGCAAAATGAAAACCTCCAAAGCCACACAAAGAAGAAGAGAGCCGCTTCTGTTCATTAACTACGTTATGTTCATTAACTATGTTATGAACTGGTTCCTAGTCCAACCATTCCCACGTTCAGGGGTCTCCTGGGTACCCACTGTGAGTCGGGCACCGTCAGGCACTATGGCTCCTGCCCCTGTGGCTACACCAAGTTCTGTGCTGATCCCACTATGTATAGACACAGGCAGGTCCCAGCTCTGGCAAATTTAAAGGCAATGATGAAACACCTGGAAGGTAAGGCCTCACAAGGGGCACAGGCATCCTAGACTCTCAGCACCCCCTTCCTGCTTTTCATCATTTGCTATGTAGGGGCTTGCACTGGAAAGTAGAATTTTCTCGAGGACTGCCCATTTCTGGGTTTCAGAGCTGGATGGGGTGGTAGAAAACTCCATTCATTTTTTTCAGAAAGAGTAGGAGTTAAAGAAGTGAGATTTGAGCAAGGCCTTTTACCTCCCAGCCGTGTTTGAAGCTGTCTACCAAGCAGGAGACTGTGGTCCATGGTGCAGGAAGAAAGCAGTTTCTTTGAATTCCAGAGTGATTCTCCTGTATTCCCCAGGGATTCATTCCTCTCCTGGGAAAAAAGTGGGTCTAGGAGAAGAGAGATCCCAGCCCCTACTCAGCTTCAATTTCAGAAGCTCTCTGGCTAGTTGGATCACCATGGGACGGTTACTTTGAAGCAAAGGTTCTGGGGCCAAAATCCCAAACTAAAACCACCCATCAAACACTCTCCACAGGGAACCTGGGGTAACATGTCCAAAGCACTTGGCTGTGGCTTGGGGAACAGAAGACGTCTCCGCAGATACACAGACCACATTTTAGGCAAAAGGAACCCATATGAGCAGACCTGAAAGTCCCCAGGAAATGACATTTAGGATTATAATTATCTGTCTAAAGTGTTCCAACATCAAGGGTGACATATGACGTATGGAAAATAGGTCTGGGAAGATGGGGCCACCTCACAGAAATGAGAGTTGGAAGGAGATGAGTCGGGGTGATGGGGTGCCCCTGAGCTCCCCTGTTCTCCATCCGAGGATCCACCCAGTGATGCAAATGCCACCTTCAGCCCATCATCACCAACCTTCCCCCTCCCCTCAACTCAACCCAATTATGCGTGTTTACATTATGCTTACGTATAATTCTGCCATTTACATTCAGTCGAAGATTTCTCTGTGTGCTCATAAAATATTAACATTGGAGGGCCGCTTGTTGCAGAAGTGTTTGTAATTTCTCTTCCCCATTATGGGCTTATTAATGATAATAATGCTGTTTCCCTGCTTAGGAGCCGGGGCTACCGAAATACAATCACTCATCAGAGCTGAAATATGACAGTGGGAAGTCGGATTCGTTCCCTGCTCGGCGTTTAATCTTAATAACATTTTATCTTGGACGACAAGTGTGTGTAAGTTGTTTAAAAGACACAACTATTTCCACACCGTGAGTTCAGGGAGAAGCCCAGGGGAAAGACTGGGGAGGCCATTTCTTGTCCCCAGGGCGCTTTGCCCATCACTTGTATCTCCTGTGATCTTCCCTCTCGGAGATGAAAGTGGGATGGACCCTTACTAGGAGGCTGAGTCACAGCAGACACTTGAGGGGGGGCCACCCTCCCCCAACTCCTGTTCAGCATCACTACTCAGAAAGGATTTTTTAAAAATCCTGTGAGAATGGAAAGTACTTAGGAGCACATCAGCCTTTGAAAACACAACTACCTCAAATGATCTCTATTAAAAATAAATAAGTCCATTTCAGCTGGAAAGCTGGGCCTAACGGAGTGCAAAGACTTCAAGGCCTGCTGCAGAGGGACCATGGAGCAGTGTTTTCCCAAGGCAAGGGCGCCCATGATCAGTCCCTGAGCAGGCTCCTTCCTGGCTGCTTCCCCTCCTCCCCAGACTGTGATGCTCTGCTTCCCTTCTGTTTTGCCTGAGATGACTTCCCTGTGGCCAAGCAGAAAGTTAGCATTTCCCACCCGTTGTCTGCCCACCTGGCCTGACTTGGCTTGAAAACCCAAGGTGAGATTTCTTGGGGACCTAATTGCTTTTCTCCCTCGTCCTTTCCCTGAACACACCAAGCTTTGAGCACTGCCCACCAACTAGAAGCCATAACTAGATGTTGGTTAGAATTTAAAACATGAACTGACTAGTGTTTTATATGCATATAGAGGGGCTGGGCAGATAGCTCGGTAATGTGCTTGCCAAGCCAACATGAGAAGCTGAATCTGGAACCCCAGCACATATGTATTAAAAAGGAAACAAAAAACAAACAAGCAAAAAACAATACAAACAAACAAAAGCCGGCTCGGAGTGGTGCTGGCAGGCCCCCAAGTCCCATGAGAGACTTTATCTAAAACAATAAGGTTAGGAATGGGACCCACCAAGGTCTCCTTGGTGCTCCTGAGATCATCACACATTCGTGTGTATACTTGTAAAGATATACATGTACTCACACACACACAGTATAGAATCCTGGTTGCTATGAATCTGTACTGAAAGACAGAAGCTAGTAACCATGCTGGTGACCTACACAGATGGACTTCTGGGTCAGGGGACATTGTGGATATGTATTAACTTTCTGATACCAAAATCTGCTGTCTTCCTGACTCCTAAGTTCTGTCCTCTGAATCATATGAAGCTGGTAGCCTCTCCACCACATGGTAGTTGTCTTTAGAATTCTTTACTCTCCCCTGAGTAAGTGCTCCTGCGTTCTAAAGTATTTGTTTCTCATGAGATGGCACTCCAAGATGACTGTCACCCTGAGTACCTATCTATATATGGTCAGATTGTTAAGGTCCCTCATAACTGAATGTTCTCTGCTTGGCGCACTGGACAGGAAGCATCAAACTCTCTGTTTTAGAGTGTGTGTGTGTGTGTGTGTGTGTGTGTGTGTGTGTGTGTGTGTGTGTGTGTGTGTGTATTTTGTTTCAGATTCTTAATTTCATTCATTCAGCCTAAGAATGAACTGTGTACCTGACTGGGGCTACCTAAGATCCCCTTGTAAACATTTCAAGCTTTTCTGGTCCGAACTTCCATCAGGTCTGGCTCTCCCGAGTCGGCACTTACAGAATCGATTTTTTGGAAACTCAGTGCAAGGCTCTCCATTTATCCCCATTAGGTTTCATCTCTTTCCTTTTAGCCTGATGTTCCTGCCTGAAAGGCATTTCAGATCCTGATTTCGGAGCCCCACAGAGCGGCCATCCTTTTTGCGTTCTGTGACATCCACTTATTTGAAAAGCATGACTTGTAGCTTGGCTTTGCAGCTTGCTGTGTTACCAAGGGGGCAAAGATCAGGGCCACCAGAAGAACTCCTGATGTCTCCCTCCAGGTTTACAATAGGCCATCCTGCATCTTTTGTGCATGTTTGATTAGCATGCTGCACACCCAGAAACTCCAGGAAAAGTCAGGAGTGGCAAGAACCCCAGAGCTTAAGAAACAGATCAGCAGCTGGTTATATATCTAGTAAGTGGTCCTTCCTTCACTGAATGACACTTTGGGGCTTTCATTCTCTTTGGTGATGGGAGCGGGTTGGATGGGATAGCCTGAGGTTTCTTTCAACTTAACCTGGTGTTACAGTGAATAAAGTTTTTCAGCCTAGTCCACCAAGATATCTTGAGGGATTTTGTTACAGGCTTTTCTTCCTTCATTCCTTCCTTTCTCCTCTCTCTCTCTCTCTCTCTCTCTCTCTCTCTCTCTCTCTCTCTCTCTTTCTCCTTCTAATGACCATGGGCCAACACACACTAGCTCCCTTCAGTCTGGGTCCTTATGTAAACAATAGATGTGGTTTTGGCATGGCTTTTTCCAGTCCTTTTCTGAATGCTGTGTGGCTAGGTGCAGAGGACAGAAACTCCTCTCCTTGCTTTATTTAGACTCTCTCTCTGTGTGTCTATCTCTCTGTGTGTGTTTGTCTCTCTCTATCCATCTACAAACTCAAAGTTTGTTGTCTTTATGTCTCTAGACAAAGAGAAGTAGCAGGTACAGCCTTAGGTGGACCACACTGCTATGCCATTCGCTTCCATCTGAGTGCTGGCTAGGAGATCTACACTAAGGAAAGGCAAAGCTTCATTGTAGCAAGTCAAAGGCAGCACTGCTTCCTAAAATGACTAACTTGGCTTGGCTTGGAGCAAGTGGAATGGGAAGCCACAAGGAACCATTCATTCTGGCTAGAGTCAAGGTGGTTGAAGGAAGCAATGTGAAACAGACAAACCTCGAACGACCTGCTCTGTGAGGCAAGAAAGAGGATATGAACTATTTCTCAGCCTGTGAAGGGCAGCCTAGGGCACTGGGTAGTGGGTAGGGTATGTCATTAAAGATGAGGCCAGAGGGCTCTTGGAGTGAGCTTGGTCTTCTTGAACACCTCCCAAGGATCTCAATCAGGGCTTGCTGATTTGGCTAGTCTAACTAGCCAGCTTGCTTCGGGGATCCCCTGTTTCCATAATGTTAGAATTACAGGTGGACTATCAAGCCAGCCTAGCACTCACAAGGCTCCTGGAGAACTGAACCATGGTCCTGATGGTTGTATGGCAAATACTTTGCTCACGGAACCGCTTCCTGGCCCCTGGTGGTGCTAATGAATCTAAGGAAGAAATGAGCAAAGACAGACTGACATAAGGGAGGTTGTGAGCTTGTTTGGAGACAGGCCAACAATGCTGGGGACTTTAGATGTACTCGGGCCATCAGTGTACAAAGGATGACTACAATAAAGAGTGGACATCCCGGTTGAGCTTGGTGATGCAGGCCTATAACCCCAACTACTCAGAAGCCCAAGGTAGGAGGGTAGCAAGTTCAAGGCCTTTGTGAACTACAGAGTGAGCTCAAGGCCAGTCTCGACTACCTAGTGAGACTTTATGTCAAGATAAAAAGTGAAAGTAGGATTGAGACTCTAGCTTGAAGAAGAGCACTTGCCCAACACATTCAAGGCCCTGAGTTCAAGTCATAGTGGGGGGAATGGGAGTGTGAAGGGGGAGGACATCCCATCTGGTGGTCCCATGGAGAGCAAGATGAGGGCTCAGGATTGAGCCTAGGAGAAACCAGTGAGCAGCGAGAGACACACACAGAGAGAAAATCCAAAGTGTATTGTAAGCCAGGACAGGGTGAGGTGTTCAGCAAATGACAAGTGTTATAGGACTGAGAGGGGACAGGAAGATTCAGAAGACAAGGACCATGGGAGGTGGCACTACAGTAGTCGCTGGGGACAACCAGAGACTTCTCTGGTGGTGGGAGGCGAGAGAAGCTAGCTTGAAATCCCGCCCCACCACTCACAGCCATGTGGTCCTGAGGGAGCTCTTCATTCGTTTCTCCAACTATAACTATCATGTCAGCTGTGGTTAGGATTAAATATAACATAAGTGGTTCAGGCACACAATAGATGCTCAAGAAATGCTAGTAAAACTCAGCATTGTGGAGTCATCATTGGAGAACAACTTGAAAACAACAACAGAACCTTTTAGACATTATGAGAAGATTTCAAGGCTAAAGAGATGGTTTGGAAGTTAAGAGCACTGACTGCTCTTCCAGAGGACCTGGGTTCGATCCCCATCACCCACATGGTGCCTCACAGCCATCTGTAACTCTAGGTCCAGAAGATCCGAGGCCCCTTCTGGGACTCTGTATGCACTGAACCCACATGGTACCTAGACATACATGCAAACAAAACACCTATATACGTAAAATAAAGCTGAAAAAAATCATTATAAGAAAATGTATGTATGGCAGGAACAGAAAATGGGGTTGTAGGTAAGGAAGAAAATTGGGGTTACCTCTCATAGAGAAGGAATGTTTCAGACAATGTGGGAAAATAGAAACACAAAGTCTAGGTTTGTCTGTTGTTTTCAGACCACCTGAACACTTCTGGGGAGACATAACAGGGAAGTGGGGCCGGGGCACGCTGCTGGACCTGGCCCCTTCTTCAGCTTCAGGTTTTCAGATGTCAATACTTGCTGAGGAGGCCAGACTCAACAGGGAGTGGAGAGAGGAAAAGGTTGGCCAGGTGGCCAAAAGAACAACAGACTGGAAAACAAGGGTTCCCAGGCAGGTGGGTGGAGTCAGGCACTTACCAGGGACTCCTTGAAGAAGATCATTAAAGGAAGCAGGAGTTAGAATCCTGTCTGGCTTTGGACAGGCAGGAATCTGGGTGCACCCTGCCTGACCTGAAATCACCAGCATTTCAGAGCTGGTCTCCTGTGGCGGGACTTCCCTAGTACCTGGCCAGAACACAGGCTGCCAAGCACATTTTTAATTGCCCTCCTTTCTCAGTGATCTGGACCTGCATGGCATGGGGGCTGGGAACACTAATCAGCCATCAGTAATGCAAGAGCCACTCACTTCCAACATGTAAATTCCTGCCCAACACCTTGGAAAAGGACATCTTCTCTGCTCACCCATTAATAGTACAACCTCCCTTGTCATCAGAGGCCGCTGCTGGCATTTAAACAGCCTCTTAGCTCCACCTCCTCCTGGGACTACTCTTCGGGGATTAATAGGGGACCTAGCATTTAACAAAGGACGTCTATTTGCTGGATCTTTCCCACACATAGCCCAGGTCTTCAGTTTCTCAATAGCTCAGGTGTTGTTGCCACTGGCCCCTCATTTTTTCAAGAAGAGAACAGTAGCTCAGAGAGGTTAGCTCACTAGTCCAAAGGCAGAGCCAGAGCCAGCAGCACTGAGATCAATCCCAAATTCAGCCCATTCCTGCTCCTAGAGGAATCTTCCTCCTGTGTTAGTGGCTGCCCTCAGCTTCTGTCCTACAAGGTGCCAGCTGGTAGTGGTCCCTCCTGGTTACCAGACTGCGCAGAAATAAAGCCCTACCGTTCTGGACTTTATTTCTGCTTGTGCTGAGGTAAAGATGTTCAAGTAAAGTTGATCCTGGGGACAATTGATCTGTCACTTTCTTCCCTCATGACAAACTATGACTATTTTTAGAATAAAAATTTTGTGTTCAAATTACCATAGCATGTAATTTACTATGTTAATTGTTTTGTGTTTATGTGTGTGCAGGGACATGTGTGTATATAGCAGGAGGTACACGAGTGGGGATATGTATGTAGAGGGCAGAGGACCACCTTGGATAGTCTCCCTCATCGTTTTTATTTTTTATTTTTGGAAACAGGGTTTCTCACTGCCCTGGAACTCGAAAGTAGACATGTATGCCAGGATGGCTAGCCATCAAGCCCAGTGATCCACCTGTCTCTACCTCCCCATTGCTAGGAATACAATGTCCATCACCATGTTCATTAAAAGAGAAGAAAAGAAAAGAAAAGAAAAGAAAGAGATTAAGTTCGGGAAGCTGGGAGGAGCAGAGTAAGGGAAAACTGTGGTCAGGATATATTGTATAAAAGGAGACTCTATTTTCAATAAGATAGAGAGAAAAAAGAAAAAAATGTTTATTTTTAATGGGTCTGTGTGGGTATATTCATGTGTGTACAGATGCTCCCATAAGCCGGAACATTGGATCCCTCTGGAGCTGTAGTCATAGGCAATCGTGAGCTACCCTTACACGGGTGCTGGGAATCAAACTCAGGTCCTCCACAAAGTAGTGCTCCTTCTTAACTCCTGAGCCATCTCTCCAGTCCAGATCATTTTTTAATTTTTAGTGTGGTTTCCATGGCTCAAACTCAGGTTCTCCTGATGCAAGACCAGCAATTTTCTGATGGAGCCATCATCCCAGACCTCTGCTTCTAAATGCACAGTTCAGTGGCATTAAGTGTGTTCACAATCTTCTGCCATCATCATCATCACCATCCATCTCCCGAACTCCTCTCCAAAGTGGAAATTTTGTTGGTGTTAGACAGTGACCCCTTCTTCCATGCCCTTGCCTCTAACAATCTTCATTTACTTTCTGTCTCTGTGAACCTGACTATTCTAGGTCCCCCACAGAGGTGGAATTGCATAGTATCTGTCCCTTTGCAATTGGCTGACTTCAGTGAGCACCACCCACAAGTCATACTTCCCTTCCTTTTAGAAGCTGAGTAATATTCTATTGGGGGGACATATCATATTTTGTTTATCCAGTCACATATCACCAACATTGTGTTGCTTCTGCCTCAGCCATCAAGGTGGTTGTTGTGAACACAAGTGCCCAGATATCTCTTTGCGACACTTTCACATCTTTTGGGTATATCCAGAATGGTAAATTTTGCAGTGTGTAGCCACACATGATGTGAACTTGATGCTCACTTTAAGTGTGGGAACTTCCACACTGGTTTCTGTGAGGGCTGCATGTTTTTACATTCCCGTCAGCAGTACACCAAAGCTCCAGTCTTCCCCGACCCATGCATTTGGCAACACTGGCTAGTTTCTGGGTTTGCGAGAGAATTTACCCTCATGATTGTGGTGTGGCCCCTCATTGTGTATTTCATTTTCATTTTCCTGGTATTTACTTGTAGATGTCATCTTCCACCTGGTCGCCAACTGTCTGACTTTCCGGAACTCTCCATTTAGTCTGTTTATAAATCAGGTGTTTTCAGTCTGTGATGTTTTAGCACACCCTGGCCCTCCACCCTCTATAGCTGTCTCTTTTACATATTCCCAGATTCAAGGGCAGCCCGAATGATAGTGTGTTGTGGGCAGAAGGAGCCTTTCCAACCCTGACATTGGGTTATTTTTCCAAGCTGATTGTGTTCTGCATATGCAGTACCACACTCTCTAGGGCTAAGGTTTAGGAAGCCTTTGTTTGCCTGGATATGCTACCCAGAAGAGGCAAGACATCAGGTCACTGACCTGGGTGATGTCCATCAAGAAAAGGGCCCAGGATGGAAGGCCAGGCCCAGGATGGGAAGGCAGGCTCTGGTCTCCTCTCTCATCACCAGATGGACCCACCAGAACCTGCCTCACCTGCTTCCCAATGTCTGTTCCTCTGGGGCTTGTGGCCTTTCTCTTCTCATTGCCACTCCCCTCCTGGGCTCTGAGGTGACCTCTTCAAACACAACCATCCTTCCCGAGTTACTCTCTCAACCCCACTCCTCTTTCTATGGAAGATAGACAAAAGTGCTCCCAGATGCCTGCTAGGTGATTGTTCCCATGGGCACCTGCCAAGGACAGAGCCTCCTCACTGCCAGCCTGGGGAACCCCAGCCCCCACAGTACTTTAAAGTCTAGCAACCCTGTGAGTTAGGGTGAACAGACACTGTCCCCAAGATGCTAGCAGAGGTCCAGAGAGGTTGAAGGACTCAATCCAGTGTCTCCTCACTGTGCCCCAGAATGGCAATGTATATTCTGGGCCATTGTATGTTGGAAGAATTTTTTTTTTTTTGTAATTTATAGCATTACAGTTAAGAGATGCTCTGAGTTTCAGAAGACACTCAGGACTTAAAACAACTTTGAGTCTGTGAAAGAGTATGGGAACTTTTGAAGATGGATTCAATGCATTTTGTGTTATGGCATGGCTACAAGACTGTGGAGGCCAAGGAATGGAATGTGGTGATTTGAATGAATGCTTCCCCCCCCCCCCCCCCCGTACATCTCGGCTTTTGAATACTTGGTTCCCAGTTGATGACACTATTTGGGGAAACTCAGGAGGTGTGGCCCTGCTGGAGGAAGTGCATCACGGGATGAGGACTTGTGGTTTCAAAGCCTTCCGCCATGCCTTCCTGCTGAAGCTGCCTCGTGCTTCTTTCTATCAGATTGGACCACACAACTTCCTCCTTCTCAACAACAAAACCTTTCCATGTAGTGCCCCCTGAGTATGGCCTGTGTTCCCAGCACCCTGGTGACCATGAGGACATCCAAGTCAGTTCTATCACCTGTCTAGAAAAGCTGCAACTCCAAGCATAGAGTCAACACCAGATCCAATGGAGGACACATGAGGACAGCTAGTGAAGGACTCATCAGCTTTGCTCTGCCAATCACTAATACTCACAATAAACAGGTTCCTAAGACAAGCAAGGAAAACCTAAGGTAAGGAGAACTATGACTGAAGTGAGTCCATGTCAAATGTCCCTTCTGCCAGCCCCTTTCTACAACATGTGCACCAGGAGATCCCTGCCAGGGGTGGCCTTTCAGAAGTCACTGGTGTCCCTTAGACACGATGCACTTTCTTTTCTCTTTTTAAATGAGGTCAGATTGAAAAAGAGAGGGGAGAGCTGGGGGGATGGTGTGGTGGAGCAGGAAACGCCCGCCTGCTGAGGAATGAAGCCAACCTGGGTAGAATACATCCCCCGGAGAATAAACAATCATGAGAGACAAATGGGCTTTGATAACTTGCTCATGGTCAATTAAAAATCCCAATTAACACTTCTGAGAAATAGTTCAATATTTGTCACCGAAAGTAGGATGCATTGAGGTGCATGTGGAGGCAGGTGGGGGAGGAGGGAGTCTTCCCCAGGAGGATGTGGAAAGAAACCCCCGCTCATCCTACTTCAGCAAAACCAGCAGCAGTGGGGTGGAAGGGGGGGTACCTGACTCTCTAGACTCTTCTCACTTTCAAGTGCTTATCCCTGCAGCTTCAAACCAAAGTCACTGAGGAGGCAACCCAGCTCACTGCCTGCCTTCTGCTACCCCTTGTTTATCACCTGTAGGGCCCTGGTCCTCCATACACCTTCAATGTCTGGCTCAAAGAAGCCTTACCTTTCCACGCTCAGTCCCAATGACCTGAGTGTCGTGGGCAGCCTGAGCTGGAGCCTATGACTCCCAGACGGATTACTCATGCCCACAGCAAACTCAGTCCAGCACCATGAACTTCCTGCTCTGTGTCCTACTCCCCAGTGACAGTCCTGGATTAAACTGCCTTGTCTGGTTCACAGGGGCTGGCTCCCCATCCTTCTCCCAACATCCTGACTCTGCCCTAGCCACATCTTGTTTGACTTGCCTCTTGCTTTTCTGTCACCCCGGGTGACCCTCTGCACTTCTGCAATACAAATGTTTTTAAATGCAAATAGGACTCTGTTGATAGCCTGCCTAACAGAAGCCAGTGGTGCACACGGCTGTTAGATGTTTGGACACCCCAGTTCCCTTTTCAACATCTGTCTCCTGTGATACAGCGTATCTCTCTTGCTGGTGTGGAACTCACCAAGTAGGCGAGGCTACTGAGGAATGATCCCACCCTGGGCTAGGCTTGTGATTCAGCAAGCCTCAGGGGTCTTCTTGTCGGCACCTCCGCAGTGCCAGGTGCATGCCACCAAGTCAGGCATTTTTACCTGGGTTCTGAGGACCAAACTCAAGTCCTCATGCATTCACTGGTTGAGCCACATCTCCATATGCAGAGTCTTTGGTAATGCTCAGACAACCCTTTGTGTTCCTGGCTGTCCTCATAGCCCACACCTCCTCACACCAGCCACTCCACTCCCTTAGAGTACGCAGCTGCTCACAATATATCATCCCTGCTGAATCAGCTGTCACCTTTCCTGCTAGTGAACAGCTGTCCTTCCTGAAGTTACCTTAAACTCTGCCTACCTCAGGAAGCCCTCTTGGGCTGCTGGTCCTCTAGTTTGATTCAGGCCATCTTCCCATGTGTTTCCTTCGCAGCTTATAGTCCCCACATTACACCACAGTGTTGAGGTTTGAAGACAAAGCCCTGTTTCTATCTGTCTCCTGACACATAGTAGGTATTTGTTGTAGGTTGGATGCATTCATGAGTATTCAATATAACTTTAAAGACATAATTATCAAGTTTGTGTGACACTTCCCATTGAGTTTCATTATAAAACCACAGGTATTTTATTTTCATTGTCAACTGTTAAGAACTTACTAGTGGTCTTAAGTCTTTATGTGTCTTTCCTAAAAGTGTTCGTTGGGTATAAATTAACCCCAGAATGCTGTAGAAGCCCACCATTAAAGGGTGTTTTTGTCTCACCCCTATTATAAAACCAGAAGCCTCTCTGGAATGCAAATAACCATCTCCTAATTTGGCTACTTGTAAGTTGGAATTTGAGGGTTTCCTAAATTAGCAGTTGCAAACTTGCAGTTTCTCTGGAAATGACATGGCGGTTGTGGCTCAGGACTGGAAGGTGTGGGGGAGGGGCGGTGGCAAGGGGGTGGCTGGGGGGGGATCAGAAACTGGAGCAAGAGGCAAACCCATGGCCCACCAGGAACAGAGGTTGGGCTGTGAAGAATACTGAAACTCCTGTATACAGAGAAGTGCTTTGGAAGGCATAGTGCTCACAGCAAGCCTTCAACCCTGAGTTCTTGGGCTATTTCATTGCAACCTTAACCAGGCTACCTGCACCATCCACCTGATTGTGTGGGGAGGAAGGAGACTGCAAAGATCTGGCTTGTTCTTCCTCAGGTTGGAATTCTTTTATCTGCTATTCAGATCTCTGTCTGGTCTTTGCTTTGGGCTCCACCTGACACCCTCTCCCTGCCCCACACTGTTGGATTCTGACCTGAGAGTTGCTGCTTACTAAACAGGTGGGAAATATTGACACTGAACTAACTGTACTTCTGAGGTTGCCAGTGTTTTGGTTCTAGGAACCTTCAGTTCCCAAGCAACAAATGGGAATTTTAGCCCCATTGTCATGACTTATCAAAACTCCAAATAAGAATCTCCACCCATCCCTGATACTCGGTAAGACCTGGAAGTAAGGTTTTCCTTCTGGTTAGGACAACCCCAGCCAGGGTCTGATGGCTTTAAAGGCAGCTGTTGGAAGAAGTGAGACAGGTGCCCCCAAGGACTCTGGTACCCGAGGTATACCAGGGCAAGTCCTCACTGACCAGCCCAGAACATTGTACCTTGGGTCAGTCTGAGACCCACTGTGAGGGAAAAAAACCAGCAACCATACTATGAGAATCTTAACTACCCCCACCCCACTCCTGCATGATGGGTGCACTGTGCCCACCCTGGCCAGCTCTGCACTGATACTTTCCAGTCTCTTCCTCATTAAGCAATGCTATCCTCGTTCTGCATTCAGGACACTGCAACTTAGGAAATTAGGTAACTTGTCTGAGATCACAAAACAGAGTCCGAATTCATTCATGCTCTTAGTATCTGTGTGGGAAGGAGAAAGTGAGATGGGCAGAGAAAGGGAATGGGGAGGGAAAGAAAGAAAAGGGGGAGGGAGGGAAGAAGGGAAGAGAGTCAGGAAGGGAGAGAGGTTAGAGTAGGAGGAAGGGAGAGTGGGGAATGCAGGAGGGGGAGGGCAGGCAACCAACAAGGGGTAAGCTAGTCAAGATGGTAATGAAATTTATAAGAGAGACAGAGAGAGATATAAAAACTTCATTGTCATTCCTCAGACTTCTTCCCTATAAATTTAAAGAGCCTCACAGCTGTTCCTTTTTCTTTCTGTAACTCAACATGGTAGGTTAGAGTGTCAGTAGCCCTTTCCTGACCACTATCTTACCTCCCAGGCTTCCTCTGAGATACTCACACTTAAGACAACTTTTTTTTTAAAAGGCAGATGACAATATTTAACAGGAGACGTCTTTGCTCTACACCATAGCCAAGCTGGGGAGATTGGTAGGGACGACCAGGAGCTGCAGGGAGGAGGGCTGAGCCTGGCCTGACACTTAACATTCCTCCTGGTGACTCCTGCAGGGAGCCCCAGTGCCGAGAACATATGTTCTCTTGTTTCGGCTTCAGCCAAAGGGAAAAGGTAGGTGTCATGCACACCCACACCCCAGGAACAATGCAAGTATTAATAACTGTTTTAATTGTACTCGAGTCTCAGCATATTTCCCCCGTGGTACCTCAAAAGCCATTTATTTTGGTACCTCATAGCAGGGATGGTACTATCCACTGGGGGCCCAGCCGGGCTGGTGGTGACTAATAGAGAAGTCTTCATTCAGAACAAGGCTGTAAATGTGGTTCCATTTCCTCGGTGCGCATTAGGTGGGTGGTGGAAGCAGCGAGCTAAGTGGAGCTCTGTCGGTGTACGTGTGTGCCCCGGATGTGTGTGTGGTGCTTCGATTTGACTTTCAGTCCCCACGCGGGAGTGAGGCAAGTCTGGGGGCTGAAGAGGGGCGGGGAATGCAGATAACCCCCTACAATGCAGAATCTAAAAATAGTGTGCACTTGCCTTCGACTTGCAATGCATGATTTTTCTCCCCGGCAGACTCACCTTTCTAATTTTATTTTGCTTAGACTGTTATTAAAATGAGTTTGCAATCTCAGATAATAGAACTTTGATGGCTCTGGAAGATGGGGAGAAGGAGGGTGCCCAGTGGCAGAAAACTCCAGCCCAAGAGTCCCCATGTACCCTGGACAGTCTTAATGGAAAGCCAGTCAGCTCTAGGCATGAGTCCTGTTTCCCATTTAAGATAATATCATTTCCCCCTTTTGTTAGAATGTAGAGATTTATTTTTTTTTCTCCTGCTAAAAATCCTTCTTCTTGAAGACCAGCATTTGAGTCCCAGAATAAACATGCAGATGACACTCTCTGGAACCCCAGGGCTCCCATGGCTAGAAGAGAGGCAAAGACAGAAGAGTCTCCAGAAGCTCAAGTCCAGCTAGCCACACTGAGCAACAAAGAGATGCTGTCTCAAACAAGGGGGAGTGCAAGGACCATCCCCTGCCAGTGTCCTCTGACTATAGCATGTGCATACCTGCCCTCAGCACATGTCAACACACAAAGAAAAACAATTATTATTCTCACTCCACCATCTCATTGGTGGGACTTGACCTCCAAATCTACTGATGAACTGAGCAGGCAGTGACTTCTGAACTCTCAGGGATGGTTGGAAGGCAGTGTGCAGATGTCCCAACCCACTAAGTTTTACTTTGGGACATCACAGAGAATGAAAGGAACTCTTCTTTATCATACTGACCCAGATCCATGTGTCTGGACATCCAGCTGACTTGATAGAAACCCTTCCTACCCATCAAGTTTCTACTTCCCTCCCAATGCATGTGTGTTGTGTTCTCTCTGCCAGTGGGAGTTTTTCCCTGGTTTGCTTTTGTTTGTTGTTTTTCTGGGGTTTTGGTTGGTTGGTTGGTTCAATAACTTCAAACCAGCCTCGCTTATTTTATGCAAAGGGAAACAAAAGCCTAGGGGCAGATGGAGGCCACAGTGCGGCTCACTACTAACTCCCACATGTCTCCCAGCTGGAGGAAAGCAACCAGAGTACAGTGTTTAGTTTAGCTAATCCAACAGGATTAAGGGCTGAGAAGGAAGAGGTGTCAATGGGGGGGGGGCTCTGTACTGTGAATCCTTTTATCACATGCATCTTGGGCCATAATGACTTTTTCTGGTACACTGCAAGCCAGCAAAGTAGAAGCTACCCACCATGGAAGCAGCTATAGATAGCTGTGTCCAACACCATACAGGAGTACACCAGGAAGAAAAAAGGAGACATAATGTCTGGTTCCTCTTCTGCCATTGATAACTTGGGCATGTCCCTTAATGCATTCTTCTCTGAACTTACCCAATTATCAACACCATCCTGGGGACTTTATTTTAAAGTGAAAGTTCCTAGAATTGTTACAGAACTACTGACCTGGACAGTCAAATGATGCATACCTCAGGGAGATACCTGATCATACATTAATAGCCCCAATTTTTAGACCTAAGTTCATTCCTCTGTAAAAAAAAAATGGGAATGAGCCAAGTGTGGTAGTACACACCTGTAACCCCAGCAAGAGAGGCAGAAGCATATGGAGCCCTGTAACTTCAAGGCCAGCCTGGTCTACACCTCAAGTTTCAGGACAGCCAGGGCTACACAGTGAGATCCTATCTCTAAAAACATGGGGGAGGGGTAGATAAAATACATTCTTAGGCAATATCACATGACCAGCATTGCAGCGCTGAAATTTGATGCATCTACAATCAGTGTACACAGGAAATCAGAGCATCAAAATTGGGCCCAGGCTCACATGAACAAGTAGGCTCTTGTCTCCTCCCACCTTAGGATACACCTTTGCTTGCCTTTGCCTGAGCATCTAGTGGCAATTGGATGGATTTTAAGCTATCTAGGGCAACAAAATAAATATTGCTTTGTGGAAGCCCCCAAAATGGTAACAACAATGGAAAGAAGCTTTGGGTTTGCAGGAAGTGCAAATGGGGACAGAATGAATGGTCTGTGAGGGCCTTTGGCACTCTCTTCCCTCTGCTCCTCCATCTTCTTTCTGGAGGGGTTTGTGGGGGAAATATATAGGACTCCTTAAGCAATCCACCTAGTCTACATTCAGGAAGAAGTGCTGTTTAACTCAAGGTAAGCCATGTGACTGGAGGTGGGTAGACCAGATGTCCTCCAAAGCAATATTCTAAAATCTATGTTCCTGCCTTAGGAAAGTGAGTACCTTCTCCAGCTATAAGAGGTTCAAGCAGAGAATGGACACAGAGTATAGACACAGCAAAGAGTGAAACAGAACATTACAGTATCCATGAAGTGAAGGTTATTCACATCTCATAATAGCTCCATATCTTCAGCATTACTTCCTTGCTCCACGCACCATAGCATGCTCTCTGGTCTTCTTCTTCAATAATTATCAAGGTGACTAGGGTTGGGAGAAACTTTAAACCTATGTAGCTTAACCTTAATGCCAAAAGCTATAGCTCTGCAACATAACCAGGTCTGCATATCTACTGGGACATGGAAGTGACTCATTCTAAAGTTGCAAAATCCACCTTTGTGTAGCTTTGCTGTAAAGTGTTCCCTGACGTGGAATCTGAGACTATCTCAGGCACCTAAGGTATTCCTGCTCTTCCCCAAATTAAATGCTGTTGGACTTTGGGCATGTTTCTGAGCCTTGGTTTTCTTCCTTACAAAGTGGGAAGAATAATGCCCAACTCAAAGGACTATAGGGCAACTCACATGAAATAGTAACTAGACAGTGAGTAGTTGGCACACATAGTGAGCCCTCAGGAGCCATTAAGTATTTTCATTTTCAGAAGGGACTCTATCCTGAGATATGTCTGTGACATTAGTAGTACGTCCATGACAGAGCTGGTGCATTGCACACAAGGGGACAGAGTAAGTCCATTGCCTTGGGTACTCCAACTGCTATCTGGACATCAGGAGAGAAGGCAGAAGAAGACTCCCAAGCACCCTTAAACACCCATTGCCAAGCTCTGTCTCTCACTCCTCACCCTGTGGAGTTAGACATAGAGGCCATGAGATGTGTGAAGCCCCACAAGTGTCATTCTCATGTCATTCAAGTTCATCCAAGGCTGGGTGGCCCTATTTCAGAATCCAGAGCCTGCCTGTCCTGGAAAAGTCAGATTCTGGCTTGGCCAAGGCATTTCAACTCTCTGAATTCCAGTTTCCTCATCTGTGAATTGGGGATATTGGGAATATCCACCTGATGGACTTTTTATTCTGGGATAAAATGAAGTAAAGTAATGAACTTGTGCTAAACTTGGCCTATTGCTAGAGGACTTTAGAATACAGCCTAACAGCCATTAGCTGTCATGAGACAAAGCAGTAGCTGTTTCGGCCTGCTTTAACAAAATTCCACAGGCTGAGTGGTCAACGACAGAAATTAATTTTCTCACAGATGTGAAGTCTGTAGTTGAAGAATCAGAGGCCACACCAGGCGGTGATGGTGCACATCTTTAATCCCAGCACTATCCCAGCACTCAGAAGGCAGAGACAGGTGGATCTCTTTGAGTTCGAGGCCAGCCTGGTCTACCAGAGCCAGCTCCAGGACAGCCTCCAAAGCCACAGAGAAACCCTGCCTCAAAAAGCCAAAAAGCCAAAAAGCCAAAAAAAAAAAAAAAAAAAAAAAAAAAAAAAGATTCAGGGGCCAGCAAATTACCTGATGGCTTACTGCTGGGTTCCCCCTCAAAGTGCAGAAGTGCTTGCTCCAGTGCTCATACTCTCTGGTATCTCTTCCTCTCAGGACACTAACGTATCAGAGAAGGGTCCCACCCTCACCTCGCCTTATTTCTTTACAGACCCCAACCCCAAACAGGTACCAATCAGGAATTAGGATTTTAATACATGAATTGGGGATGGGTGGGATACGGGGACACAAACCTGTAGTTCAAGACAATAACCAGGAGGGGTTTTAGTAGTGATGATTGATTTCAGTAAGGCTCACAGAAAGGTTGTTGGTTATGTGACCATCTTCCCATCCCAGCCTCTCAGACTCTACTTCCATTTGTCCCCACCTTCTGGGCATGGCTCCATTAGAAGTGAGCTTATACAGTAGCCTTCTCCAGGCAACAGGAAGTCTCCAGATCTATCAGTCTTGAGAGAAAGATGAGACTCCAGGGAGATGGGCCAGGCCTAGGACCTTGAGGAAACCAATGACCTCTGACTGTGAGACTGGCAGAAGACAAATATAGACAGAAGGAGTAGGACTGGCTCGAAGTCCTTTCTCATGATGGGCCTCCAGGGTAACACACACACAGAATAAATCCCAAGACTTGACCTAGCCCCAGCGTAGAGCTACTGTTAGTTCAAGGACAGCTGCAAGGAATGGTCTGGGTGGCTTTGCCCAACCAAAGGATTACAGTTCAGATGGCCCAGAATTTTTATTTCACTTTTCTCCCACCAACACCACCTTGTTTATTTCATCTCTCAGATTCAACTTAGGACCATCCCCAAGATGTCCATGATAATCATACAACTCTATGCTGTGATTCCATATTAGAAATTAAAGCAGTAAACTGGGGAAGTTGGTTACAGTAACTGATGTCCCCCACTTCTCAGCTTCCCTAAAAATCATTCTTTCATAACACACTCTTCTTCCAAATAATTTTAGCTCCAAAATCTTCCTTTAGACATCAGGCAGCCTTCCTCTCTTGGGTAGAGCAGTCCCCAAGGCGTGGCATTCTTGCCATGGCACTGGAGGGATCTGATATATGTCCTGGTTGAAGCCCCTCATCTTTTAGTAGCCCACAAAGGTATCCAGTTGGATAGTTAGTAACTAGAGCAAGGGGAGGCAGACTACTGGTTTTGAACTTATAACTGGTTTTGCCACTTATAACCTATTTTTTCATGTCTTAAAAAATTGCCTAATGATGTGACAGACTTTGAAGCTCCCCCACAGAAGGCCTCACCCTCCCTGGGGAGCAGAAAGGGGATGGGATGGGGATAGGTGGGGGGCAGGGGAGGAGAGGAGGGTGAGGGAACTGGGGCAGACATGTAAAACAAGATTGTTTCTAATTTGAATTTTTTTTTAAAAAAAAAAAGAGGGGGGAGAAATGCTGCATGACTCAGTCTCCCTAGTTGTTAACATAGGGGTTATTGTGATGCTTAACTGGTAGGCTTTTTATGTTATTAAATGAGCATTGTACAGTACTTAGAGAAGTGTTTACCCGTGATCAGAGCTTAGTAAAGGCAGCTGTTAGGTAGGTGTGCTGAGCCCAGCTCCTGACTAGAGAGGCTACCATGGACAATATCATAGTTTCAGAAAAACCTGCTTTGCAATCTGATTCGGGGAATGGATGCACTTAAAAAGGAAGAGTGCTGAGGCCAAAGCCACACAGTAGCTGTTACCAATGCCTTCAAGTTGGCTCCTTTCAAGGTCACATAGCTATACCAATTGAAGGTCGTTCCCTTCTCTGCCTATTCTTGTGCCCCAGATGGATATAGATCCTTGGAAAACCCTGACCAGTGGATCAAGTTCCTGGTTCCCATCTTTGCTAGAGAAAACCAAGACAATGAGCATATCGCTGGATGACTTCAAGAAAGCTTACAGTGTAACATATTGGATCAGGCTTTCAACTTTATACATTGGAACCATGGTTATGAGAGTTGCTTCACAGAGCAAGCTGAGCTCAGCCAACAACAAACAAACAAAAACTGTAAGGTTGTGAATTATGGCTGCACAGCTTTGTGGCATCCTCCATTCTTTTGGGAAGCTAACACATACGACCCACTGCCCTTCTGGGCTGGGAAGTAGCTTATCAGGAAAGAGTTTGTGGTGCAAGCATGAGGACCTGAGTTAGCTCCCCAGAACTCAAACCATTTGTGGGATGGGCGCTTTGATATCAGTGCTGGGGAGGGGGGAGTCAGGCAGACCCTTGAGATCATGGCAGCCAGCCTAGCCTACTGGGTAAGTTTCACATTAGAGAGAGACCCTGTCTCAAAATAGGTGGATGCTGCTTGATGAATAACACAGGATGGTGTCCTTTGGCCGATACACACGCATGCACACACATATGAAGCCCCCACACACCTCTGTGTACTCACATGAACACACAGATACATGCACATGCTCTCACGCACACCAAATGTGCTTACTAATTGCTGGAATTTCACAGACAAAAAAAAAAAAAAAAAAAAAAAAAAGCATGAGGGAGGAGTGGCTTGCTTAAATCCTACAATGGGGGCTGTTTTGGCTGCTCACTGAGATTACTCAGGGTTGTATGGAATATTCTGATCTAGGCAGCTCCCTCTGTCACCATTCCATTCTTCACATGCCAGCTGCTCTTAAGGCCACACTTAAGTCTGCACCCCTCTGCCCATCAGTCCCCGGCACAGACGACTCCAGGGACAGAGCTTTGGCCTGCTGGCATGTCTTCATCCAAACATCTGTGTTTCTGGGCTCAAGACGGTTCCACGTCTTCTTTTAATATGTTTTCCTTTTAATTTTGTTCCCATCACCTTAATAATTGTGTCTCTGGATCATTTAATTCCACAATTAAGCCACTTCTGCTCACGACTAGCCTATCACCAGCTAGGATTAAGATTCGTATCCAATCGGAGGGTTTCCCCCATTTCCCCCCAGCTTTTTATTCCCAAACTGAATTTGCATCACAAAAAAATTAAACAAAAGCAGCTTTCTGAATCTCCACTCATTACTCCCATTACATGTGTTAACACCATTGTCCTCAGCTGAAGGCAGAACCAGCATCAAATGTCTCAGTGCATTTGTGGGCCTCTTGCTATATTAGTTTAGAAAATTGCTTTAATGCAGATGCTTTTAGAGGTTTAAAATCTACCATGGCATTATGAGCTATATAATGCTGTACATTTTTTAATCTAATGGAGCATTTGTTTTATTTTATTAAACACACACACACACACACACACACACACACACACATACACACACACTGCACTGACATAAAAATGCATGCCTCTGGTAAGAAAGGCTAAAATGCAAGGGGAGGAAAATGCAAAATTTGCTTCTGACTGGCAGGTCCTCTCCACTCCCTTCTTTTCCTCCCTGAAGGAGAAATTACTCCTCTGGAAACCAGAACCTGGAGGCTCTAAATCGCACTAAGGCCCTGGGCATTGCTGGGTGCAGACAAGTATGGGGTTAGGGGGCCACAGTGTTCCCCCATTGACACAGGGCTGGAGAAGGGTCCTGTATCATTTGGGGTTGTAAGCAAAGACAAACCTTGTTATTCATGAACACTATGAAGTGCAGGTTCAGGGGCAATTACCAAGTTTCTATATTCATAGAAACCCAGTTTCCCTGGAGAGAAAGGCTCAGGAGGAAAATACAAGAAGTGATGGTTTCTTATGGAAATAAGAATTCGGGGTAATTACATAGAAACTGCTCCTTCTCTGCTTCTGTGTGCTAATGACAGGAAATGGCATTTTGTTAGGTCCTCATTTACTATTATTAGTGTTATTTTATTTTATTTTTTTTTGTTATCAGCATCACCGGCAAAGTGCACACACGCCAGCAGCATCTTTGCTGCTATCCCAGGGCTCCATTCATCCTACCAGCCCAGAATGACAAGGCTCCATCATGCCAGAGCACTCTGCTCAGCCATCCCGGGAGAACAGAACAGGAAAGCAAGTGGTCTTTGAGGCTCCGTGCTTGCCCCTCCTCTGACTCATTGGTCCCCTCCTTCCTCTTCACCCACCCTTCCCCCATGCCCGGCTCCCTTTCCTGGGCTGAGTAAATACCTTTTTCGTCTGCAGAGTGAAGTGGCTAAGGCAGGAAGAGTCTGTTGTTTTCTCCACCCCACACCCTTTCTACAGACCAGGATTAATGAAAACACAAAAACTTAAACATCCCTAAAGTGGGAGTCACACAATAAACCTTAGTTTCCCAATGGGTCTTCGCCCTTCTGTTGGTGTTGGCTTTTTCCAATCGTGTCTCTAATCAGTCCTCCCAGTACTTAAGCTGGATGTCTCTCTTCCACACACCATTTCTACCTTTAGCCGGTGGATGACCAGCATCTCCCAGGAAGACTAGAGAGAGGACCAGCCCCACTCCCAGAGCCATTGAGGCTGATTTATAGTGGTTGGAAAAGAGGTCAGAGCTTGATTGAGCTTAATAGATCCATTAATTACACCAAACAAAACAAACACAATGAACATAAAAATTTACAGCCTTTGTGAGCGGTTCAGATGGGCCCCTTGTCCGGCCTTGACAGGCTCCGTGGAGCTCATCCATCTTCACACTCTATAGGCCTATGGTGTGTGGAGACAGTGGTGGTGGAGGTTGAGGATAGAATGATCCCACTGCCCAGATGCTACTGCTGAAGGAGATCCCTGAAGCCATCCACCATTAGTTTGTCTCTGTTCTGGCTTCATGAAGTCTGCAGAGCAGTGCAGTGTGGTGGTCTGAGCATGGTGCCACCCTCTGTACCATGGTTCTGACTCTTGCTAACTACATGGTACAGACCATGTCACCCCATCTTACTGAGTGACCTAGAAGCTGCCTAACTGAACACATCCAGTTTCTCCCAGGAGAAAAACAAGAAAGGCCTCAAGGGATTGCCTGGAACTGTGGAGCCATGCAGTGACCAGCTGGATGGAAACCCTGTCCCCCTGACCACGAGTATTCTGTCATACCCCATCAGTCACGAAGTGTGCTCTGAACCAAAGGAAATCAGGACTGCAGTGAAGATAGAGCCAAGCATGGGGATATAGGAATAGCAAACAGAAACCTTATGCAGTTTTTACCTGTCTGTTAAAAACAAGGGCTGGGAAGGTGGCTCCGTGGGTAAGAGCTGTTGCTGCGAAAGCAAGAAGACCAGAGTTCAAATCCACAGCATCCATGTGAAAGACCGGTATGGAGGCACAGGCAGAGAGAGGTGGATGCTGGGAACTCACTAGCCAACCAGCCTATCTGAAATGGTGAGCTTTGGTGGAGAGCGATGCCTTTCTCTGTCCTACGTGTGCACATGCGCTCATGCTAATGTGCTCGTATCTCCACCTCTCACAAAACAAAGCCAACAAACAAACAAACAAACAAACAAACAAAAACCCCAAATCACTTGTATTTGTTTTGTTTGAAGACATTTTAAGTTGAACTGCTGCTATGAGTTCTCCCTCCTCCAGACCTTCCCATAAGCTGTTTCCTCTCCAACTGCAAAGCCCTCCTTTCCTGTTCCCTTGACCAACCCTGTCTGAAGATTCAGCCAAACTTCGTTTGTTCACTAGCTTTCCTTACCACTCCTGAGATCTCTCGGGAAAAACAGGCCATCCTGGCTTCTTGGCCCACCTCAGCACCTGCCACAGTTTGGTCTTGGCTTAGACGTTAATATTACCCATTATGACTTTGTTTTTCGGTCATATTCATTTTCCCTCCCCTCTCTTTCTCCCCCACCCCAATTTCCCTGTCTCCCTCCAGGGTTTCACATAGCTGAAGCTGGTGAAGAACTCCTGCCCTCCTGTTTCCACTTTCCTCCCAAGTGTTGGGATCACCTGACTGTTGGTCATTCTCTTTAACAAGACATACACGGACCCCTTGTCAGGCGGGACCCCCGGGATATGGTGATGGCCTCGATGTCCATCCTTCTTGCCTTCATGGAGTTTGTGATCTGATGTTAATTTTATCCTGTGTAGTTTTGAACACTCTGTGATCATCCCAAGGCTCAGGGGAAGTAGTCCATCTGCAAACTGGGATGAGTAAGCAGAGGTCAGAATGCCTAGAAGGACAGGGACTATCTGCTGTACTTTCGGGCAAGAAAACAAGGGGAGTCTCAGAACCTGGGCCCAGAGCAGAGGCAGGAGTGATGCTTCTGCCCAGAGCTCACCCACAGGGCTGTGCAAGCCTGGGGGCGTGCTACGATATCCACTCAGAGCAGGTTTAACCACATATCAACCCCTGTCCCCCCAATCCATTATTCCATCCTCAGATATCAATTCCTGGTCAGTCACTCGGCCCACAAGACCCTGAAAATAGATTGAAATTATTGCTTTATTTCCCATCTTGCTCAGGGTGTTGATTTATGCTGCCCAAACAATCAAGCCTTTATCTCAGTCACCCAGCAGCATTAGCAGCAATTTATCATGTTTTACTTCCGCCTTCTGCTACTCGCTTCTGGTGCCTGGTGGCTGTGTCCTTCTCAGAGAGCTGCAGCCACAAGCAGGCATGAACAATAATGGGAGCAAAGGCCAGGATGCGTCCTGACAGCCTGGAGCCAGGGGGCAGGGTGATGCTTAACCCGGAGATGTTCTTGTCTTGTTGTCACTGGGGGGAAGATCTGCCACTGGATAGAGGAGGTGGTTTGGCCCAGCTGTGTTATTAACCATCTGAATAACCCTGGAGAAAATCAGCACCCCTCTCTGGGCACTCATGTTTTTTTGTTTTGTTTTGTTCTGTTTTTTTTTTCTTTTTTCTTTTTTCTTTTTTTTGCCTTTAACTATTTTTGACCACAGTTGCTAGGAGGTCTGGAGGACACCGTGAAGACAGATTATGTGTCTGTCCCCATAGAAGAGCTTCAAGGTATGTTTGTAGGTGTGTGATCTGATCACCCCCTTGGTTCTTGAGATTGGCTGTGACCATGTCATGGCCAGGAGCTCTCTGAAAGCAGCATGCTCCCCTCCCACACCCATCAGAACAGGCACCCACACCTGTTGAGAGGGAAGGCAGCAGGAAGTGACAATTACATGTGAAGTGTGATGCTTGGACAGGTTAGGAGTCCAGGTCCTGCCAACTGCCTGCTTGAGAGTTATAGTTGTCCTTTACATAAATGAACTAAATGGTTGGGGTTAAAATTAACCAAAACAAGAGAAGAATAATAGTTCATGCTGCATTAAATGAAATGAAATTCTTATACGGGGATCCACCAATACGTGTTTTGCTTTTTTTTTTTTTTTTTTTTTTTTAAACTCAGGAGCCTGACCTAACCGTGGGTTGCCCACAGCTGTCAGGACTGAGCCTTTACATCTATCATATTTCCTTTCTGGTCTTGTCCAGAAAAGGCCTGGCTATCGTTGGGCCCATGATTGGTGATATCAGGCCATCGGTGCTTTCCTTTTAGTCTGGCAAGACTTTCTAGAGACATGGAGAGAAAGAACAAGTCTTCTAAGGGCTTTATCAGCTAAAGAAATTGTGGTGGTGAACATGGATGTCAATGAGGAGGCCTCGGCACTCTATGGGGTCCCTGGTAGTGGATCAGTATTTTTCCCTGGCATGAGAAGGGACTTTGAGAGCCCATCCCACGTGAAGGGATGCTCTCTTGGCCTGGACACATGGGGGAGGGCCTAGGTCTGGCCCAGGATGATGTGGTGGACTTTGGGGAGCCCCCATGGAGGGCCCTACCCTCCCTGGGGAGCAAAGGGGAATGGGGTGGGGGTTGCGGGGGAGGGGAGGGAGAGGGAGAAGGGATTGACACATGAAGCAAGCTTGTTCATAATTTGAACCAGTTAAAAAATTTTTTTAAATTAAAAATAAAAGAAATTGTGGTGGGAGCAGTGAGATGGCTCAGTAGGTATAAGTGCTTGCCTGGACCTGAGTTTGGTAAAAATAGCCCACATAAAAGTGGAAGGAATGAGCAACTCCATACAGTTGTCCTCTGATCTATATATTCACTGCCCCCCCCTTTTTTAAAAATTAAAAAACAAAAAGGAAGAAAGAAAAGGAGAGCTAGGGTTACAAGGCAGCCCGGAGTCACCATGTCCAGGGCCACTTGTCCTGGCTGCACCTGCCCTGTGCATATGGCCTTTCAGCTTTGCTCAGACTCTGTTTGCTCCATCGGGCACCCACACTCATGGTCCACCCTGCAAGGACTACCTCCTCCTAAGAGCCTTGCCTCTCCCACCAGAAGGGTGCCATCCCCTCTGAGGCCCCTCCACACTTCATCAGCGCCTCTCTTATATCACGCATCCTCTCCTCCGTGGGGACAACAAATTGGTTTCATCTCAGTCTTGTTCCAATTCACTGGAGGTGGCTTCCTGTGTTGATAAGGAGTATGAGGTTGTTTGGGAGTGCAGGGGGGAATAAACAGGACTGCTGTTGTGGTATGGGAGGGGGAGCCCATGCTGGCATCTTGTCCGCCCTACTCTAGTACGTATTCTCGTCACTGGATATTTCTAGAGACAGGGGTCTGTCTGCCCAGTCTCTATGACACCCTGCACCCCAGGGTCCATTGTCTGGGTAGCTGGCCTCAGGGAACATTCAGAGTCACTGTTAGGGGGCAATGTCCTGAAACCCATCTTTTCAGATGCCCCCTAGCAATTGGCCCTCAAATATACCCATGTGGCTGGGCCAGGCACTGGGAGGGATTGGGGGAGCCCCGAACCAGCCCTGCTCTTGAACCAGCCCTGCTCTCAGATCCAAGCTGGGAAGAAGAGCTGAGCAACTTCCGGGTGGAATCCTTGGCATTTACATAGCAAACAATACCCAGGTGTGGCAGTATGTCAACAAGCTCTGGCTCTGTAGCTCCCAAGTCTCCACATACTTGAAATGTTTGCCACATGCCAGGCATTAATATTTTAACAGCTGTTCGTTCGTGGCAGACAGAGCAGTGTCCGGAACACAGCGTAAAAATTGAGTGATAATAGCCTGCCTGTACTCGAGGTTAGAGGGACACCGGCGCACCCGCTCTTCTGCAGCAGCCCGTGCTCTCCCAGCCAGCCCCAGAGGCCTGGGCTGCAGGCTACCAGGGGAACTGCCTGTGCAGGAAGAGCTCCTGGCCTTCGTGCTTCAAATGGGCTCTCAGGACCCTGTGTGAGTCGCCACACTGGAGTGGGGACATTTAAGTGTATGCACAGGATGACCACAGGTACAGTTCCAGCACAACCAGGTGACTTCTTGCCTTTGGGGATCTGAAATCTTGCAAGGGCTGTCTTGGGGCAGAGGTGAAAAGAAAGGTTTCTTGATGACAGAATGAATCAAGAGAACAGGGCCTTCTCCAAATTCCCAACAACCCTTGAAACAGGAAATATATAGATTAGGAGAAGGTGTATGTCCCTACTCAATACGGCTCAGACAGAAACAAGGTGAAAACTCACCTTGGAGACCTTTACCAAGTTTTCTCTGGTTAGAAAGTCCCAGAAGCCACCTGTTTCTGAGGGCTTGGCCTGTACCTCTGCCCACAAAGTACATGGGGACTGCAATTATCCTCTGATTAAACCAGTGTTTAATGAGCACTTACCATGTTCCAGGTCTGTAGCAGGCCAGACAGAAAGTATCTTCTGCTTCGTAGACCATACCCCACACTATAGCTGCAGCCAGAGAACAACACAAACCATACTGGTTGAAAAGTGAATGGCTATGCTTGAATAAAGCTTTATGTACAAAAAAGGGTGTATGGTTTGGATGCATATCCTCCAAAAACCCGTGAGTTTAAGGCTGGGTATCCAGCAAGGCATCACGGTAAAATCTTTAAGGGGTGGGGCTTTGTGGGAGGTTTTAGGTCACTGGGAATGTGTCCTTCAAGGGGACTATAGGACATTGGTTTCTTCATCTTTCTTCTCTTAGTAACCACAGGATGACTTGTTGACAGCCTTGTCACAGGCTCTCAACAAGGTGCACTAGCTTGCCATAGTCACCAAAACAAAGAGGCTGACTGACTGTGGCCTGAGCTATGAGCCAAAATAAACATTCCCTCTTTTTATTATTTATCTTTATTTTTTAATTTGTGTGTGTGTGTGTGTGTGTGTGGTGTGTGTGTGTGTGTGTGTGTGTGTGTGTGGTGTGTGTGTGTGTGTGTGTGTGTGTAGGCTGACATCAGATGTTTTCCTGAATAGCTCTCCATTCAAAAATTTAAAAAAATGTATCTGAATATGGGTGTTCTGCCTGTGTGTATATATGTGCACCATATATTTGCAGTACCTGAAGAGGCCAGAAGAGGGATCCCTGGAGCTGGAGCCCATGTGGGTGCTGGAACTCAACCCTGAACTCTCTGCAAGAGCAGCAAGTGCTGGTAACTGCTGACCCATCTCTCTAGCTCTGTCACTTTATGTTTTGAGACAGGTTCTCTCACTGAACCTGGAGCTCGCTGATTTGTTTAGACTGGACGGGCACTGAGTCCCAGGGGTCCCCCTATGTCCACCTCCCTTGGCACTGGGTGGCCAGAGCTAACCATTGTAGCAGGTTCTTCATGTGAGATCTGGGGATCTACACTAAAGTCCCCATACTTGCCTGGCAAGCACATTACTAGAGAATCCTCTCTCTAGCCTCTCAACCTTTCCTTGTTTTTAAGTCAATTATCTCAGGTATTCTATCACAGTAATGGGAAGCTAGTCAGGGTGAGCAATAGTTTGCTGACCTGTGTCCTTGGTAGTATTGTGATTGCTTTATTCTCTATATATCATCCAATTTAGCTCCGATAATCACCCCAGGAGAGGGGACTATTTTTATACTTCCTTTTAGCAATGAAGAATCTCAAAAGAATCTCAAGCTTGGGGTTCAGTACCTCAATAGAGATCATGGGGAATTTGTAAGACTAGTGACAAATTATATATATATATATATATATATATATATATATATATATATATATATGCAACATGTGACAGCTGTTGAGTGCTTACTAGATATCAGATACTGTTGTGAAAGCTTTACTTACAATTTCATCACAATTACTGTTGTGTAGATGATGAAACTTGCCCAGAAACACACAGCTTAACAGTGGTAGAGAAGAGGTCCAATTCAGGGTAGTACTTCCAGCCTTGTGTCTTAACTGATTGTGTAATTTGCAGGACATTGGAGCTAGGTCAGGAGCTCAAGCCTCTGCTATCCACTCACCACTGAAGAATCTGAGTCCTGACGCATGGCTGCTTGAGTTCCCAGCAGTCCCTTTGATAGCTCCCAGAAAGTAGGGCTTCCCTTTGCAGCCTTCTAACCTCAAGTGTTTGTGGGGCTTCAGAGGCAGCCAGGACTTGAGTGCAGATGCCAAAGTCCTGTGTCTGCAGCCCTACAGCCCCAGGGGCTGCCCTATCAGGTCTCAGTCAATTTGTCCCTCTAAGCCTGCCCTTGTGGAGTCAGTGTGACCCGCCCAGCACTGGAGCTGCCAGCTGAGTTCCTGCAGTGCTTGCCACTCACAGTGACACCAGACATCCAGGTACTGAGCAGATAGCAATTTTCCTCTTTACTTATTGGTGCAAGACGAGTCAGCGAGCCTGACAAGGCCCCAAACAAGCTGTCAGGAACTTCTAATTAGGGTTGAGTGCACACACCCTTCCAGCCTTGGAATTAGCAGGACAAAGTACCCAGATGGAGTCAGGCTGTAGGCAAAGCCTGCCTGAGGCTGCAAAGAGGGGGGGCTGGAGAAGCAGGAGTGAGCTTGCTCCCCCAGGACAGAACAGGCTCTGTTAAGGCCTGCTGGCCTTTTCTCCCAAGGCTCAGAAATGCTTGAATTAAGAAGAAATATGGGACCCAGATGTTGCACACCTGCAAAGTCCACCTTCACTCTTCTCTCTTCTCCAAGCATGTGCTGAGTCTTACAAGAGGTAGCAGGAAGGTATCGTGTCTTGGATTTGAACGAGATCAATGAGGCTTAAACCCTGGCTCCAAGTCCCATTTCCTCATCTGTAATGTGTCAAAGTAGTGGACAGCAGGCAGAACAAAAGTGGCTCTTCCCGCAGATAGAGGCTGACAGGATGCTGGGTCCTCTCGTGAGGACTTCGAGGGGTCCTGCAGAGTGCCAAGCACAGTGTCCTGCACAAGTCATCCCTTAAGATGTAGATGTCAACTTTGTTAACGAGGGCATTTCTCACCAAAGGCAGAGCCTTTGTTACCCAAGAAACATTCAAAGGAAGAGCTGATTGGTCCCCACATCAACAGTCGAATTATTCATCCTTAACATCTACCCAAGAGGTAAGTGTCATAACCTACATGATACAAATGAAGAAATGGTAACATGGCAAGGTGGAGTCAAGCCTAACAAGTAGCAGGGTCTGGAGTCAAATGCTTCTGGTAATAGTCTTGGGCTAAGCACGTGTGTGCTACTTTCCTCCACAATGATCAGTCACTGGCGTGATTTTAGGGGTTCTCCCTAAAATTTTAGGGGTTTTCTACTGGGCTAAGATGTGCTGCAATCACTGCTCATCTGTCCTGAGTCTTCCCTTTGGGGACTCACGGCAAATCCAGTCCTGTTTTGATGCTTGCCTTCCAGATGGCAGGGACCATCCTCCTCTCTCCCCACCAGGATCAGTCATTTCAGCAGGAAAGGGAACTCAGGTCCTCTTCATGAGCAGCAAGCACTCTTAAATGGTTAAGCCACCTCTTCAGCCCCCTAGCTATTCTACAAGGTTTACTATCCGTTACTGCTTCAGGTCATTCACAAACTTCATCTACACCTACATTACTGTCTCTGATAGCATCTTGGAAAGGATGCCCCGTCCTTCCAGTGTAACTCTATGCACCAGGCTCACAACAAGAAAGTCCTTGGGAGTCTGAAGCAAAAGGGTTTCTGAGAATTCAAGACCAGTCTAGACTACAGCCACATTCATCCATCCCTCCAGAGTGGCTTGGTACATCAGAGCTTCACCTTGTCTACCAGGGTTGCTGAGATACCCATCCTAGATCCAGAACATTCTTCTGCCTACTTGTCTTTCATAAAGGTTTGCTTGACTCCAGTGAGCCTCCCTTGCTTTCTGGACATTATCTGTTTCCTCTCTTTGTATCCAAAATGATCTTTGCCATGGTTGTTAGAAATCAGCGTGGGCCTGGGTTAGCTCAGCCATAGGTCATTCACCTCTTTCACCCAGGTTTCCCCTTTGAAGGAAGCAAACCACATTTGCCTTGCTCCCCACTTAGAGCCCTCTCTCCAGTTCGGGGGGCAGTTCCCCAGAGGGTTAGCAACTGCAGCTGCTGAGTCCCCTCTCAGCACCCTGGGAGGGTGAGAGTGGACAGGGCAGAAGCCACACCTATTAGGCAGAAGGGAATGAGTTCTTTGCACCTAGTTTTGCTCTCAGACTGAGGAGGAGACCCAACAAGGGCTTGGCTTGGCAGCCCCCCTTTACTTCCCATCAGCACCAGAACCCACAACTTCTTTCTCATGCTGTTAATCCTAGCACTTGGGAAACTGAGGTAGGAGGAATGCCCCAAGTTTGAGGCCAATCTCTGCTACAGAATAAAATCCCGCCCCCAACAGCCACAAAAAAAAACCCTTTAAAGGCCACATCATTTTCCCCTGGTGTCTTGACTCACCTGAAACTTATCTTCCTTGACTCTTGCCTTCCAGAAAGCAATAAACTGACCCCAGTGTCTCCCAGTGTCAATGGAGAACAGAATGTCCTGCGGCGCTGAGACCATGGATAGGACAAGTCGCCTGGCCTGCCCCCGATAGTTTCCTCCGTGTAGCTATGAAATCTCTGAAGGAAGCAGGGAATGGAGCACTGAGCCTGAGCAAGAAGGACATACCAGGGAACCAACCCCACTGGGAGAGGGGGCAGGGCTGCTGGAGGAGCCCGTGGGAGGCAGGAGCTAACATGCCACCTGTCCTTAGGACGAGTGAAGGCTCCCCATTCGCAGGCCTCCTGCTACTCTTTATTCATTAAAATGCTCAGATGCTGACTAACTTTATTTGCTCAATATTTATTTCGCCAGCCTTGAAGCAGGAACAAGAGGCTGCGTGATTGAAAGGTCGTCTGGTTTCATTGTAGTTCCTGTAAGTAATTCTCCGGCCTCGGTGGAAATGGCGTTTTATAACTTGCCAGAGCAGATATCCCTTAGTGAACTGGAATAGATATTCCTATGTCACCTACACTGTCCTCTCTCCAACTCCCAGGCCTCTCCCACCCCCACAGCGCTCTCCCCACTGGAGACCTGCTCAGGGGACAAGGAGCCTGACCTGGATGTGTCAGCCAGCTACCACTCCCCTCACTACCACAGGAATACTCGAGAATGCAGAGACTTGCTCCCACTGTAAAAAGGAACCGAGGGGGACAGGAGACTGTCACACTTCTGGGCCTCCCCTAAAGGCTGGGCCTGTGGAGTTGGGCCCAGCCTGGGATGGAGAAGGAAAGACTAAGGTGCTTTCTGGAATGTATTTAAAACAGGAGAGATGTCCTGCTCCCTGAGGCCTTGACCCACTGAGCCCAGATGCTCCCAGACAGACAGGACCCTATGCTGGGGTGCACACAGCAGGCAGGTCCAGCAGCCCTAGGTTGTGTTCACTCCAGCCAACCCATTCCATTGGAGACAGTCTTCTAGAGGGCACAGTTATTTGCTCCTGGCTCTTACTGGGCTCACTGTGGGCCCATGATGGTCTGTGCTCTTGCCCTTCCCTGGCAGCTGTCCTTCTGCAGTCCAGGCCTCTGGTGGGGACAGGAGAGGCTCTGTCCCGCCCCCACCACTGATCACAGCTCTGATCGTAGCAGGCGCAGCTCCCCCTCTTTACTATTATGACTAAATCAAGTTGGGTGATTTATTTTCCACTTATCTTTCCCGTTTCCGCTCCCTGTCCGATCTGCACTGTTGAACACAGCAGAGTGAAAACATATCACCCATTCCGATCAGTGGCTGTGCAGCCGAAAAGCATCTCCACCCCCGGCTGCCTTGTGGGTAGAGGGGTCTGTGAAAGGAGGGGGATCCTCCCTGGATTCAGAGAACCCCAAGGCCCAGCTTTAGAGGCTGGTTAAGCACCAATCAGGGGGTCTTGGAAGGGAATAGAGGGGAGATGTGAGCAAGCTCCCCACACACTGGCCTTACTTCTGCCTCTGCTAGCCCAGGCCTCAGACCCTGTTCCAATAGGGTCTCTGTGGCCTTCCCAGGAGGACACAGTCTGCCATTCACCAGACCTTTCCTAGCTACTCTGTGTGAACTAATGAGGTGGCAGAAAAGACAGATTAGTATCTGACATTCTCCCTCCAGGTTGGGCAGCAAGAACTGTTCCTTCTCAGGACATCACAGGACATAAAAAATATGGCAAAAAGCACTGTTTGGTGTCCTTGAAAGGGTTACTTGTCTCCATTATTGTAAAAAATTAAATGAGGTGGGTTTTTTTTTTTCTGGTTTTGTGGTGGGGGAGTCGGGGGAGCTTCACGTGAGGAACTTTTTCTATCAAGGGTCACTATTCCAGGAATCTCGGCCACTTTGTAAAACTTTTATGCCAATCTTTTATTCCCTCACACCCTGGAATCTTTAGCTTAGGGAAAAGTGCTGTGGCATTTCAAGAACTTGACCTGGATGGGTCATCCCTTCCTCCTTTCCTTCATTTCCTTTGCACCATTATCACATCAAACTCTAACCAATGGGAGGGAACACAAGTCCTCACTTGCTTTAGAACAGAAAACAAAAAACAAAACAAAACAAAAAAACAAAAACAAAAACAAAAAAACAAGTGAATGAACTTCCTGCTCCAGTGTTCTTGCCAGCCTGCTCTGGGACATGGCATACCCTATTTACAAAAAGAAATTGCCTTGCCAGGTTATTTTCATCTTGTTCTGATGTCTGTGTGTCCCCAAGAATATTCTTTACCAATATTTAAGAAGTTGTATTTAAACTGGATTCAACTGGAGTTGGGAATGAAGGGACCAGCTCCCCATTTCGGCAGCCATAACACCTGAGCACATGCTTGTCTGACCTTGCCTTGGTCACTAGGAGGTTAGGCGCCAGCAAGGAACCAATCAGAAGTTAGCTGGTGGTGCTATGCTTTACGGCTCTGGGTGTGCTTTATGGACAAGAGCACAGCAATGACACACAGAGCATAGCAACCACCCTGGGAGGGCCTATGGGCCATAACAACCAGTTGACCAATCAACACAGGGAAAGCTCTCCAAGCCTGGAGGCACACCAATCCTGAGCCTATGCATACCCCTAGACACTCCCCTTACACTGCCCTATAAGATCTCTATGCAGCCGCTTCGAGCTGTCTTTCCTAGCCATCCACCATGGTGGGTGGATGAAAGACCTGAGCTAACATGGGGTTGGCTCGTTAAACAACTATAATAAAACCTCATGCTGTTTGCATCAAGCTTTCAAATCTGCCTGGTGATTGGGGTGATCGAGGTCCTGGGCTGAGATCCTGGAGGCCTGAGCTTTCCGGGGGTCTTACAGGAATAAAAGGGACCTTAGGCCATTTGTTATTGTTAGTTCAAGGGAAATTATGTTCTTTATTTAAATTATTTTCTTTATCAGTTAAAACTTAAATTTTGTTTATACAAATGTAAGGTCAGTTTGGAACCTCCTGAACCAAGGCAAAATGGCCCAGGATGTCTTCTCTGCACATTAGCAATGCCTTCTCCGCTAGAGGTTCCTGAGCAAGAACAGCCAGCTCTGTGTCCCTGGGCACCAAAGGTCTTTCAGGGAATGGGAAGATCAACACCTTAGGTCTTTTCCCATAGCGTCATCTGTTGAAAAAGCCAGTAGCCCTGATAAAGGGATTGCAGCTTTGGTGTTATTTTTCTGAGACAGGCCTCACTTCTTAGCCCGGGCTGACTTCTATTTCCCATTTCCCTGACTCTGCCTCCCAAGTTCTGAGAGTACAGAACTTCTCAACATTATTGAAGGTTTGATGGCAAGAAAAGAGCCCAAGAGCCCCAAAGTGAGAGCATCAGGCAGTGGGGCAGGTGACCTGATCAAGCATCAGCACTGAGGGGGCTTTGTAGGGATGATAGGGCTAAAGCCTTGAAATCCAGCTGGGGGGCCTGCAAGAGGGCTGGCCCAGCAAAAGCAGCCTTGTTGGACAGGTGTCCTTACAGAAGCAGCCAGAGTCATCCCAGGACAAAGCAGTTGATAGCAGGCTTGCTGCATTCAGCCGCTATGTGTGGCTTCTATTCCCCTAGCACCATGAGTATGCACTCTAGTTACTACCAAAGCCACATTATCCCATGCTACTCCAAGCACTGACTCATAAACTCAGTTCTAGAAAACCCCTATTAAGTGGATACAACTCTTATCTCAACATTGTAGATGGAGCATAGAGACACATAAACTTGGGATGATTTACCCAAGGTCACACAGTTAGTAAACAGAAGAGCTAGGATGCGAGCCCCAAGTTCACTGGTATAATGAAATGATGACATTATAATATAGCAATATCAGTTTCTATGCCCCACCCCCATTTTAATCACCAAGGCCATGTTTACCCTCTTCGATGTAATGGGATTATAGATAAGCCTCAGGAAAATAGTAGGTACTGTCCAGGGATTGGCTGTGACCCCATAGCCTTTACTTTCTTTCTCCTCTAAGTACCCATACCCTCCACCTTCCTCCAGCAAAACTACTCAGAGAAGGAAGGATTTGCTAACTCACCTAAATGGGATATAGTGTCTGGGCTAAGAGTATGCCTGCTGCTGTATCTGCCTTCTAACTTCAGATGAATTAAGTCAGAGAAGTGACGCTCTAACTGTAGACTTGGGAGTGAGGAATGTCAGCCTGGCAGGTGGGAAGGGTTCAGAGTCCTGGTGCTCATGTCTGGACAGTCAGTCTGAGTCAGTAGAGCCTGGTCATGGATCCCCTCTCCTACTCCCAGGAGCTCGCTGGTTCCATTCTTGCTTGCATTTTATCTATGATTTCCGTTGGGATGCTGGTTTAGGACAGTAATCTCTGAACAACATGAAGCACCCATAAGACAGGAGGAGTCACTGTATGCTTTGGACCATGGGGGTCGGAATCACAGGACTCTCATCCTCTGGAAGGCAGCCCTGACACCAGGAAGGACTGGGGATGGCAAGAGCCTTCTCCCGAAGAGCCATCTCACCAGCCACTGGTCCTTGAAAATGTTTTGTGGATCTTAAGAACTTCTGTGGCCAGAAAATGATAATTGACCATGAGCTGAGCCACCTTCCCTGTCCCCAGCCTCGGCACCCACAGGCTTCTCCCTGTCACTGCTGCTGACTTCTGGCATGTGCTCTGTCCTCATCAAGTCCCTGTAGCCCAAGCAGATGCAGATAGCAGCCCCAGCTGGCTGGTCACCTCCTGATGTTTGTCAGGCTTCCCAGTGGTGGGCTGCAACCAGCTGAGTCCAGGTGGGAAGCGCAAGTGGCTTGAGGACTTGGTGACAGGAAGAAAGCAGCATGTGGGAGTCAGAGCTAGAAGGAGACCTGGGTTGGTCCTGAGAAGCTGTGCGCCCTTGGCCAGGGTCTTGTGTGTTCAGGTTCCAACCTGCTTACACATAGCAGGGAAGGCTTTGCTCTGCCTTACCTGTTCAAAAGCAGGGGTGGGCTTTGTTCCTGACAAGACTGTATGTGATGCTGCATCTGCCGTGTCAGGGTCAGTGCCGTCACTCACTGCAGCCTTTTGGTTCCAGCTCTATGAATCCCAGGGTCTCCATGGACCTGTCTGGGTCAGGTGACCTTCGTTTGCTAGGGAAGGGTCTTTACACAATCTTTAGATCCTCCTGTTGAAGGGACCAGCTCCCCATTTCGGCAGCCATAACAGCTGAACACGTGCTTGTCATGACCTTGCCTTGGTCACTAAGAGGTCAGATGCCTGCCTCATGGCAAGCAACCAATCAGAAGTTAGCTGGTGGTGCTATGCTTTACGGCTCTGGGTGTGCTTTATGGACAAGAGCACAGCAATGACACACAGAGCATAGCAACCACCCTGGGAGGGCCTATGGGCCATAACAACCAGTTGGCCAATCAACACAGGGCAAGCCCTCCAAGCCTGGAGGCACACCAATCCTGAGCCTGTGTGTACCCCTAGACACTCCCCTTACGCTGCCCTATAAGATCTCTATGCAGACGCTTCGAGCTGTCTTTTCTAGCCATCCGCCTTGGTGGGTGGATGAAAGACCCGAGCTAACATGGGGTTAGCTCGTTAAACAACTATAATAAAACCTCATGCTGTTTGCATCAAGCTTTCAAATCTGCCTGGTGATTGGGGTGATCGAGGTCCTGGGCTGAGATCCTGGAGGCCTGAGCTTTCCGGGGGTCTTATACCATCTTTCACCATTGACAAGTGGCCTGGTCCTAATGGACACTGTTATAGCTACTCAGCAGGGACAAAAATGTCTGCCCTTAAACTACTCATTCAGTCTTGACCAGGAGCAAGATGAAACCCAGAGCAAGCGATGCCTACAACCCAACCTGCCCCAGCTAAGCAAGGCAAAGAGACTGGGCCTGTACAAGCTATGCTGTGTAGGACTAAGCCAGGCCTAGAAGGTCATCTCATTCTGAGATGGTGCATCAATGGCTACCTTGTACTCCACTAAGGCTCCTGATTGCCCCATGTGGAAGATGTAGGGTTTGGCAGGAAACCTAATCTCCTACATACTAACAATGAACAATCTAAAAATGAAAATGAGAAATAACTCAGCTGCATGTCAGGAGGATATGTTGAAGAAGCAGAGGTTGGAGAATTCCTGAGGTTAGACTGGGGCAGCGAGATGCTTTTACCTAAAAGCATTTGCTACCTAAGCTGGACAACCCAAGTTCTATCCTCAGGTCCTATTTGGTGGAAGGAGAGAACCAATTCTCCAAAGTTGTTCTCTGACCTCCACATGCATATTGTGGCATGTATATACCCCCCCTCCACGTATACACATAAAGTAAATAAATGTAAAGATCTTTAAAATAATAAGAAATATCTCCAAATCCAACAGCACCTAGCAGAATGAAACACTTAGGAATAGTTTTACCTTGAAAAGTACAAAACATCATCGGGGGAAAAGAAAAGAGATTTAAATAAATAGAAAGCTACCCTGTTTTCACAGACTGGGAGACTTCCTGTTGTGAAGCTGGAGACATGCCGATGGGCCACTAGAGCCCTTATGACTAGGTGCAGCTTTCCCTGTGAGATGTGGGAAAACCAGGCTCAGGGAGGGCAGACAGAATGCCCAAGTTCCCTGAGATGGGGACAGTCGGGGCTCTTCTTACCATACTGTAGATGAGCCACTAATTGCTCTTCCAGAGGACCCAGGTTGGATTCCCAGCATCCAGGGGCTCACAACTGTCTGTAACCTCAGTTTCTGGGGATTCAATGCTCTTTTTTGGCCTCTTGGGATACCAGAAACATGAAACGCAGACATACATGCAGGCAAAACACACCCACACAGAAAGTAAAATCATGGTTTTTAAAATACAGTGTATATTTTATTTGTTTGTTTGTTTATTGATTTTTCCAAGACAGGGTTTCTCTGTGAAATAGTCCTGGCTGTCCTGGAACTCACTCTGTAGACCAGGCTGGCCTCGAACTCACAGAAATCTACTTGCCTCTGCCTCCTGAGTGCTGGGATTAAAGGCATTTGCCACTACCATCTAGCTAACATGGTGTATATTATAAAAGGAAGAATTACACTGTATACAGAGTAGCCAAACTATCCCGAAAAGCAACAATATCTACCAAACAACAACAACAGCAACAAGGGACAAAAGCTGGATAAGCCACATTTCCTGATTTTCAAACTGACTTCAATGTTACAGCAATCAAGATAGTATGGTACTGACATAATAACCAATATTCAGAGCAATAGGGACAACAGCCAGGCATGGTAACACACATCTTTTATCCCAGCACTTAGGAGGTAGAGGCAGGCAGATCTCTATGAGTTTGAGACAAGCCTGGTCTACATAGCAAATTCCATACCAGATAGAGCTACAGTGTGAGGCTCTGTCTCAAAGCAACAACAATAACAAAACTAGAGTAATAGGACAGAAATGAGGGTCCAGAAATAAACCCACACAATTTTGTCAAGTATGTCAAGTCCAACAAAATGAGAAAAGACAGTGTCTTCAACAAGTGATACTGCAGATGGATACTCACAGGCAAAAGGATGGAGGTGGGCCATGATATCACACTATCTAAAAACCAACTCAGAATGGATCAAAGATCTAAAAATACAGATTCTTAGAGCCTGTAGAAGTAAATTTGTGAGGCCTCAGATTAGGCTGTGGCTCCTTAGATAAGTACCAACAATAGACAGAAAAACAGACAACCTAGATTTCATCAAAATGAAGCCGTTTTGTGCTTCAAAAGACACCATCAAGGAAAGTAAAAAGACATGTCACAGAACAAGATAAAATATTTATAAAGTGTATGACTAGTAAAAGACTTGTCTTTAAAACACATATGAAGAATTTTCACAATTCATTAACAAAAATGCAATTCAGTCTAAAAAATGGGTAAAAGAGCTTCATAGACACTTCCTGACCAATAAGTACACAAAAAGATGCTCAACATCATTAGCCATCAGGAAAGAAAGAGCTGAAACCAATGGGTACCACTTACTGCCCACTACAGAGGATGTTGTGGAGACAACAATTATGGTTGATCATCCTAGTGTCCTGGGACCTGTGTTTCCTTTCTTAACAAGAAGAAGCTGGTGGGTGTAACTGGATTAGGGTCTTCAGATGGAGACATTATTCTAAATAGTCAAGTTGGGTTATTCTAGATAGTCAAGTTGGGTCCAGTGTAACAACAAGGGTCCTTCTAAATGAAAGAGGAAGATAGGAGAGCCATGGGATATTTTCAAATTGGAATATATCCACAGGGTTGTGGGAACACCAACACAATCCACTTAGACCACCACCACCCTAAAAATAACCTGCAAGCTCATTAGCACTCAATCTCCACCTCCTCAGCCTCTGAAACACTAACCAGAGAATGGAATGAGATGTGGAAAGTGGGGTCAGAGTGATGCTGGTTCTGAAGTTGGAGGGGGCCTTGAGCCAAGGAATGTGGGTGACTCAAAGAATCTGGAGGAGACAAATTGGTCAAGTCCCCTCTCAAGTCTCCAGAAAAGAAACAGTCTGGCCAACACCTCGTTCAGTCTCACCCGAGCCTGAGACAGATCCATAAGACAGCGAATATGGTTGTTCAAGCCTAGGTCACAACACACCTTCTCCCTGTAAACTTCCTTGTCCCAACTCTTAGCCTTCAAGGCCCCAGTACTTGTTATTGTAGCCCCAGTTCCCAGCAATTTCTGGCACTCAGTAAGTGTTTGGGAATGGTCAGTGGTGTCTACCACATAGTAGGTGCTTGGGAATGGTGGATTAAACAGACTAACAGTCTGTTTTTCTAGTCTCATCCTGAGCAGTGTCAGCTAGACATGGCAGTAAGGAAACACACCAGAATGCAGATGGAGTGGGGGGTGGTGGTATAAGCATGCCCTTACACAGCCTATGCAAGGCCAGATGGGCGGCAGAGCCAGGTGGACCGCACCCTATCCTTACCCCCTCTAAGCTTAAGAGCCTGTCCTCTAGAATTCCTCTAACATAGGATCAAAGATGATGCCCCTCCCAAGGACCTTTGTAAATAAACATCAGACTGCAATAAACAGGAACTTGCAGGCTAAAGAGCTTTGCAGGTGAGAATGGCCTAATGTTCACTGAGCATCTGTTTACGGTGATAGGCTCAGTGCTTGAAGCTTCTGTACATCTTACATACCGTATTCCTCACAATAAGCAAGAGCCCTTCTTACTCACCGTTTCCAAAATAAGAAGCAGCAGGAAAGACCAAGCAAAATATCAAGGTGGCACTGATAGTGACTTGGCAGGAGACCCTAAGCGGGTTCTGAGTACCCTGCTCTCCTATTTCTGGCTCTGCCATTGACTTCCCTTAGGACCAAGGGGAAGGTCACTTTTATGGGGGGAGGCTTACATGTCTCTATTACACAAAGTGGAAGACCACATCCAACTCTCATCCTGGCTATGGATGGAGGGCAGAGCTCCAGGCAGGTTAGAGGTCACCAGGTGGGGGTAATGCTGCTCAGCACTTCTTAGACCATACTTAGGAGATGTGCTCTGGGCCCATGCCAGACTCAGAAGCCACACAAGATGGACCACAAAGTGGCAGCGGAGGCTGATGTCACCTCATTCCTTCTGGACCACATGGTAACTACCCAGGTTTCTGAGAGACACAAATGAAACCCAGAAAATGCCAGAATTTGTTATTACTACCATCACCATCATTACTAGTGTGTGTAAACTCTACATGACTAACTTAGGAAGGAAGGGCCTGCTTTTTCTAGATCACACGAGCATTAGTATGACAATAATAAAAAGAATATACATACATACATATGTGTGTGTGTGTGTGTGTGTGTGTGTGTGTGTGTATGTGTGTGTGTGCTTGAAATGAACTCAGCACTGCCCTGTATTTTCTTCTAATTGTTCCCAGAGCCTCCAAGAGCTACACTGAAATTAAGTGGGGCAATTATTTAGTCGGCAATTAAAGATTGCAACAATTTATTTTTAAATAGGAATATCATCACCATAGGGGTGAAGTGGTGTCAGAGGACAGAGGGGGCCTTGGCCCTCTGTAAAGGCAGGAAGATAATTAGGAGGGTTTATGGAATGCTAGACCAACACAGACATAGAAATGGGGTTGGAAGTTGGAGGGCAGAGGGCTTGCAAAAGGTGTCTTAGCCTGGCCAACCTGGGCTCACTCCACAGGTCTGCCATTCCTGGCAGCCACCAGACTCTGGGAAGGGGGGACTCCTCACACACCTTGACTCTTGACTAGTCAACTCCTCCATGTCCCCTTACCTTCTTGTCTTAGTTAGGTTTCTATTGCTGTGATGAAACACCATGACTAAAAGCTACTTGAGAGAAAAGTGTTCGTTTCGCTTATTCTTTTTTTTTTTTTTTTTTTTTTTTTTTTTTTTTTTTTTTTTTTGGTTTTTCGAGACAGGGTTTCTCTGTGTAGCTTTGGAGCCTATCCTGGCACTCGCTCTGGAGACCAGGCTGGCCCCGAACTCACAGAGATCCGCCTGCCTCTGCTGGGATTAAAGGCGTGCACCATCAATGCCCGGCTTTGTTTTGCTTATTCTTCTACATCACAATGCATCATGTAGAGACATCAGAGAAGGAACTCAAGGAGAGAACCTAATCCCTTCAGTCCTGGGGCTGTTAGTTAGTTTCAAAATAGGGTCTCACTATGTGGTGGTTTTGGTTTTTTAAGACAGGGTTTGTTTGTGTAGCTCTGGCTATCCTGGAACTCACTCTGTAGACCAGGCTGGCCTTGAACTCACAGAGATCCACCAGCCTCTGCTTCCCAAGTTCTGGGTGTAAAGGTGTGCACTACCACACCTGGATCAATCCTGGGACTTTTTCTGCAACTGACGCTGTACTCTCACTAATGACCTTTCATAAGCTGAACCTCACTCTTTCAAAGCCAACGCCACCTGGGAGACCCTTACACATTCCTAAGTTCAGCTGTCAGCACAAGGCACAGCTTTGGCCTCTTGTGAAGCATAGAGCGCCTCTAAGTGCTAACCCTCAAGAAATTCTCCCCAGAAGATCTGGCCTTGATGTTGTTCCTTTCTTAATCACAGCTGACTCTTGGTCCCAGTTCCTCAATATCAATTGTCTCAGCAAAGCAAAGATTTCATTTTCATGGTTCTAAAGTCAAAGTCTGACTCAAACATCCCTGTTAGTTTGTGCTTCCCTCCATTGTCTTCATTGCTCTTAGCATTCTTATTTTCCAGTGCATTGTTCCAAGAACAATGCACTGATCTGAACACTCAATGGCTTTCCCAGCCCAAAGTTCCAATCATTGCAATTCCAAAAGTTCCAATTCTCCCCCAAACACAGAGTCAGGTCTTTCGCAGCAGCAATACCCCCATGACCTGGTACCAATTTCTGTCTTAGCTGTGGTTCCTGTTGTTGTGAGAGCTTAACCACTCTCAGGTTACTCTCTGTCACTGAGGGAAACCAAGGCAGGAACTCAAGATAAGAACCTGGAGGCAGGAACTGAAGTCGAGGTCACGAGGAGCACTGCCAGTAAGGCTCCTGTCTGCTGGCTCAGCTTGCTTTCTTATGGCAGTCAGGACTGTCGGGACCCAAAAATATCTATTATGGTATTTCGGATACAGGCCTCAAACTCTATCCCAGGAGCTCGAATCTCACATTGTCTTATTTAGATGTTGAGTGGTTACCACTGGATGGCTTGGTCTCAGTGGAGAATGTCTCCTAGTTTGCATTAACAACAGACCTAGGCACCTGTTCTGAGGGCTTGTTTATGTGCCTAGGGACTGTTTAGGTGTATCTCTAAGATTAAAAGAAATATTTGATATCAGCTTTATACATGATAGTAGATGTCTTCTATGGTTACCTCCATTGTTAGAAAGCTACTTAAGAGGATGCTTGAATAAACCATGGGCTCCAGTTTCCAGCATGGACTGAGAGCCCTCCTGAAATGACAAGATGTCTGTGTTTTGTCTTTATTGCTGTTGGATAGCTAGGAGTTTCCCGGTCCAGCACTCCCGGAGTCAGGGATGGACCAGGGGCCATTTGGCTGGCTCTGATCGCAGCCCCAAAGCGCCAATCCGGAATAGATAGCCTCTGTAATGTGGAACTGATACAAGCCGGGCCCCAGCACAGGACCACCAGGCCAGGGGTGGCACCAACCACAATAAGCTGGACCAACATCAAGAAACAACAATCAAGAAAATGCCCAGAGACCAGTCTGGTGAGGACATTTTCCCAGTTGAGGCTCCCTCTTCCAGAAGGATTCTGGTTTATATCAAGTTGACTTATAAATTAACTAGCACACCTCTGCTTAATGTCCATTTTCTCAGAAAAGCCTTTTTAGATTCTCATCCTATCACTGTGGTCTTCTCTTTCCTAGCAATTATGTCTGCCTGATGTCATTGTTGTCTTCTGAAGGCTCCACAGGGGCAGGAACAAGCCTGTGCTGTTTCTGCCACATCTCCCCAGGACAAGCCACATCACTGGTGCTCCATCAGTAGTTTTGAAGGATGTCGTTCGTGGGTAGAGAGGAACATGGTAGGGGTGGGGTCTGACAAGGCTGAGGCTGGGCTTTGGAGGATGTGGAGTCATATGTGTGGTGCTCAGGAAAAGAGAGTCTGGGAAAACCCAGAGATGGACTGTTCCTACTGTTTCCCTGGCCACTGGGCTGTCAGGGCTGTGGGTGGCTGAAGTCACATCTCCTGCAAGAAATCTGAGGGCTTATGTTACCCAGTGGGAACATAGGTTAGATTGAAAAAAAAAAAGCAGTCTTCAGTGGCCTCTCTCATGCCACACATTGGATTTCTCCTAAGGAACTAGACTGTATCACGTCACCTTGAAACCCAGCTGGGAGATGAAGGTAGACCAGATCTCCCTCCCCAGAAGCTTCCCATTATCACCCTCACTTGGAGGTCAGAGGAATCTTCCTTCCGATGAAGGGAGCAGATAGAAAGATCTTGAAGTTCACAAGGCAACGTGGTATGTCTGAGGCTACACAAGCCAGGACACGGATGCACAAAAGCCTTTTGCATATAAACCTCACAGGGCGATTGAGCTTGTAGGCCAAAAACCTGAAACCCAGAAAACATGTAGTCTTGGCTCAAGATCACCCACGCTAAAGAGGATAGATCCAAGACACCTGCCCCTGCAAAGAGCAGAGGCTATGGGGGTGGGGTGTCCCTGAGAGGAGCACAATCACCCCCTTTAAATGGCGCATGAAAAAAGAAAGCAAGAAGGCTAGTCCTCCTTATAAAGAGAGGAGAAAACAAAATAGTTTTCTCTTTTCCCAGACCATGTGAGCAGGCAAAAGCCTCACATCTGTCTGCTCATACCACATGAAAGGGTTTTTGACAAACAAGAAGGGGCCAAAATAAAGCTCAGACTGTACTGAGCCTGGAACTGTGCCAATCGAGTCCTGTCACTGTTGCAACCAGGAGACAGCAGCCAGGCTGTTCCTGAAGCCAGGCTTCCTCCAAACCTGGGACTCTCAGGAAAGCACACAAAGATGGACACAGGCTGAGGGCAGAACTAGGAAGCCCAAGAGTACATCACCTACTATGACCCAACTGTGCCATCCACCCGTTTGAGGACCCAATTCCCACCTATGGGACTCAGAACTGTCCCAGAAATCAGACCTGCAGTGTGTCTTAGTGGTCTCTACCAGTTATCTATTGATACATCACAAATAATCTAAGGACTGGGCACATGTATAACTTCTCACACACAGGATTCCTGAAGATTGGGAGCACCGGGATGGCTGAGCTGGGTGATTATGGCTTAGGGTCTTTCTCATTGCTCAGCTGCTTGGTGTGGCTCATCATAGCAAGGTTCAGGACTGGAGCACCTGTACTGCTTCCTCACAGGGCTGAATTAGTCCTCAGGTTCTTCAGTCTGTTGACTGAAGGCTTTCATTCCCCATGGCAGGAACACTCCCACCCTAATGGCCCAGGTTTCCCTGGAGTCAGTGACCTCAGGGCAATAACTCCTGACAGAAGTCATAGTTGAATATGGAAAGTGACACCATTACTTTTGTCATACAATCATGTGACTGAGCATTGCATGGGCTATGGATATAAGAAAAGAAGGCTCTCAGAGGCCATGGAGGTATCCCAGCATTGGGGACAGAGCAGGATTGTCTGTTTGGTGTCCCTTGTCTTGCCCTGAGCACCAGTGGCTTCCTCTGGTCATTTACACCTAAATCTTCCTTCCCCAACATGAATATGGTTCCAAAGGCTTAGGGATAATAATATTAATGCAATAATAATATTAATATGATAATAATGTTATTATTATATTAATATTTTGTTAGTATTATAACAATAATTCAGAGGCAACACCTTGCTCCCTCCCTTTACTGACTAGAGAAAGGTTTTTCTCTACAGCAATGCAGAACCATCTGTAACATGTTGAACAGAATGACCATGATCTATGGAGCCCCTCAAATCTTGACTCACAGTCCACTTCCTGCTAGCTGTCATGAATATGGACTCCAGGCTTCTGCTCTGTGAAGCGACAAGCTTGACCTTGCAGAGGTGTTGAGAGGGATGAGTGTCTTTGGCTGCATTTCACCAAACACCAGGCACAAAGTAGGAACTCAGCTCTGAGTTGAATCCTGCCTCTAGAGAGACTAGTTATTTCTACCATACCCACTGTTTGAGGAGACAATGCTGGCAGGCTGTAAGACTAGGACCTTGAACTCTATTCCTGGCTTGGAGGAATTGCTTTAAATGTACCTGGGATCCACTGTGTGGACCCAAGGCAGCCGCTGGGCTGCAGGAAGTCACATTTGAGACACATCATTATTTTCTTAATTGTGAACACTACCTTAAGGACATATAGCCATGGTCTAGCATATCCCAAATCTGGGCACTTGGACATGCAGACTTACAGTTACGAAAGATCATTTTCAGTTATTCTCCCCTTTTAAATTATTCTATGATGAAGAAGAAAAAACTAGATTAAAAGGCCTTTCAGGGACTAAGATTGGGGTGGGAAGACCAACGGCAAGCTCCACCACCTCTGGCTTTGCTGCGTCTCCCAGTCAGTGGGTGCTGAAGGAGACAGTCCCAGATGCCGTCTGCTCTCAGAGACACACTTTGGAGCTTGGTGTTCAACCACATCCAGAAGTAGATAAAATTCTAATAGTTTGTAAGAGTAAGGCTGTAAGCTAGAGCCTAAGAGTAAGCATGCTGTCAATACATCCAAACTGCTGGGTGGGAATACCCTGAGCCACTGCAGTAACTATTTAAAGTGGTATTTGCTGTTATGAAAGGGTTGGGTGCCTTAAGTTCATCATGTATCTAAACCACATCTTATAATTCAGCAACTGTAACGGGTCCACAGAGTGGGGAGGCCCTGGAAAGGCTCACTGAGGAACATACCTGAGGGGGGAGCTTTAAGAAGAATGATTTCAGTTTTCCTCCAAAGAAATATAGGAAATAGGAACCAGAGAAGGAAAGCCAGGGGCATGAGAAGCCATGGCAGGGAAAGCCCAGAGGGGTCATAACTGTGAGTGTGGCTATTTCTCACATATGTGGTGAGGAAGTGATGAAAGGTTTCTAGCCAGACAGCGATATGATCAGAAGTGTATTTTAGATGGAGGTGAGGAGGCACCCAGATCAGTTCGAAAGCAATTGTATATGTGAAAAGGATGACAGCTGCCTGAGACTGGCAGAATGTAGGCTACTTAGTAGATGCTTGCTGTTGAGTGACTGTGTGGGAGTGTGCACCTCTGTACAGATGCGTGCTATGCACCATTCTAGAATGGGCCATCTCAGGTGGCATCTCTTCATTCCTTTTCCACCCACACACTCTGAGCAACTCACCACCTGCCAGCACCCCAGTGAGTCCTACCATCTTGGAGCTTTTCTTGCCAGAATCCATCCAGTTTTCTATGCAAAAAGAAACCTGTTTTGCATTCTAGGTCATTCTCTCCCTGGAAAGAATTTTGTGAATCTAGCAGTAATTGGCTCAGGGCTTCTTGAGTCTTCCTTTCCATGCTGACATCAGCCAGATCCCTCTGGCTGACGTCAATGTCACCTGCGTTTCATCCTCACCTGCCATGCCGTCTGTCTCACAGGTTTCAACGCATACCTCTTTCCCCGTGGACTGCTCATATCTCCATATAAAAACATACCTTCATGTTTATTCATAAAAATATGGACAACTAGGTGCTGGGGAGATGGCTCAAGAGATAAAGTGCTTGCTGTGAAAGAATGAGGACCTGAGTTCAGATCCCCAGCACCCTCATTAAAACCAGGTACAGGGGCTGGAGAAAAGGCTCAGCAGTTTAGAGCACCGGCTGCCTTCTAGAGATCCACATGGAAGCTCACAACTGTCTGCAACTCTAGTTCTAGGGGGTCTGACACCCTTTTCTGTCCTCTGTGGGCATGAGGCATGAATGTGGTACACAGGTGCATACTGGCAAAACACCCACACATATAAAATTTTAAATTAAAAATAATTTTTTTATGTCAGCAATATGTCTGTAACCTAAAGTGCTGAATGGGGGAGACACAGAGATGGGTGGATCTCAGGGGTTCACTAGCTGAAATGGCTGGCCCTAAGTTCAGCGAGGGACAGGTCTCAAAATATAAACTGGAGAACAATAGAATATGCCCAATTGACCTCTGATTTTCAGATACATACACATAGTGAACATGCGTATAGCAAAGTGCTTGGTGAATATGTATTTACAAGCATGTGCATGCATGTGCACCCACTCACACCCGCACACAACACTTTATAAGATCTACAGACAAACTTGGGTTATCCTCTCCAGGCCTTCCTTCCCTGCTCTGAAAGGACTTCCACACTGTTCAGGCCTTCTCTTTTTGGACTACTTTCATGACATGTTTGCAGCCCCCACTCTTATAGGAGCTGAAGTCACAGTGCAGGTTGGCCATAGCGTGACCACACCTTTTTGTGGAGTGGTGGCTTTGATGAGCTGTGGCATACCGACCTATGTCTCTCTGTAACATCCTCTTTCCCAGCATCTTGGTACTTGTAATGACAAAAGATTCAAAGCTTCATTGCCACATTCTAGAAGACAACAGGTAGACCTGCCAGTGAGAGGACAGAGAGCGCCACTGATAGGCCACAGGAGACTTCTCCTACCAACGACAAAACTAGATAGCTAGCAAACATGAGTAGCACTTGGATATAGTCCTCCATTCTGACTCTCCAAATGCAGCCTCATAGTGCTAAAACTAGGTCTTTTCATTTCCAGTCAATGGAGAAAGGGAACCAAGTCTCAGGGGGTGAGGTGCCATTCCTAAACGGATGTTTCTAGCAAGAAACTGAGATGGGGCTCCAGCCTGGTCTCTGGACTCCATTTCACAGGTTATCATAAAACATACCCAGGGCAGAGGTTCTCAAAGGTGCTCTGGGACCAGCAGCATACCCTGACCAGGACAGAGGTTCTCAAAGGCACTCTGGGACCAATAGCAACCCTGATAAAATACAAATTCTTGTGTCTTAACCCAATGGTTCAGAAACCCTGAGCCTGGAGTCCGGCAATCTGTATTTTAACAAACCTTCAGCTTTTTCTGATGTGCATGCAAGTTTGAGAACACTGGGCTTGGATGTCAGACAGAAAGAATGAGGTAAGTCAGATAAAAGGTCTTTAATACCCCCCAAAACTGGGATATTGATAGGTATGCCTATCCAGTGCCCTCCAACTGACATCAGTCTCACTGCACTACAATGCCCAGTGTATTCTGTGCTGGCAGCTATTTGAGTTGTGCACTCTGTACCAATGATTCCCTCAGGGATGAGAGACACAGTCATTTACAGTGAATGGGAAAGTCCCAGGCACACCAGGAGGAGCTGTCACCCTCTCTGACATTGATTGTCTCACATGGTGGCTGTAACGGGTAAAACAGAGACTGACCAGAAACATGATGAGGATATAGGAGTCAGCACCATCGTGTCTACTGTTGTAGACATGTAGACGTGTCAACTACTAATTGATTCTAACTCTAGGGTCCTTGGTTCCCACTCCATAGGCCCAACACTGCCCCTGTCCCATGGTCCATCTCCACACTGCTTAAACAGCTGAGGGTATAACCATCATGCTTGTTGAGGACTGTGAAGTATCTATGGTCACAAGAACCAGGGTAAAGTTTCCAGAAAGATGTTCTTAACATCCAAGAGATAAGATGCCTCTAGAAATGGGTCCCAGGCCACAAGGAAGAGTCAGACGAGGCTAGACAGCTGCATATCCCAAGGGGCATTATATCAAGTGCTGCATACAACCTTTACAGGTTATATATGCACTCACAGTCTTGTTAGATTAGATCACCTACTGCCACCCCACCACCCTAGTTTGGGTGAATAGGCTGTGATGTTTGCACATGCAGAAGTCCCTGTCTCGAAATGACAGATATGTGTATGGTCTCACCTAATGGTGAGAATAGCTCCATGCAAAGACCAGTACTGGTCCCCTCGTCCTTACCAGGAAAGAGGCTTAGAGACTACAGAACTTTCCCTACTGCAGCATGAACATGGGCCCACGTGGTTACAGAGTTCACACCCTTCCTTTCCTGTGCTAGACCTAACACTCAGGGGCTGCTGCAGTTGGAATGTGAGATGTCCCACACAGGCTCATGTGTTTGAGTACTTTGTCCCCAGCTGGTGGTGCTAATTTGGAAGGGTGTAGAATGTTTAGGAGTTTTGAGTGGGTTCTCAAAAGAGGAAGTGGGTCACTGGGAATGGGTTTTGGTTATAGCCTGACCCCACTTCTTTTCTACTCTCTGTTCCCTGACTAAGGTGCAACGGGAACAGCTGCCTCATTCTCTGTGATGGATTGTTCCCTTAAACTACAAACCACAGTAAACCTCTTTCTCCCTTAAGCTGCCTCTTGCCAGGTATTTAGTCCCAATAAGAAAAGTAAGTAATACACCGACTGCCCAGGTTTACAACATATTAGGGCTGAGGAGGAAGTTGTGAGGAGGTGGGGTTTTTAGAGCTAAAGCTAGAGGAGCCCTGCATAGCCCGGAGTGAACTGGCTATACTGTCTGAAACCAAGAGCCTTGTCGTAAGGGTTTTTTATGATGCTATTGTCAGTCCCTCCCTCCTCTCCAACCAAAGCCCTGGTCACTGGGCATCATTATTGCTGTTGAAATCACCCAGAGGACACCATCTTCCTGGATACCTCATAGAAAGCTCCCTTCTGCCTGGCAACTTGCCTTCCTGACTCCAGCCCCTAACAAATGCAGTAAAGATACTAGCTGATCCCATTAAACACAAGCACTGGTCATGGCTACCCGACTCATGCATTCAAGAAACCAGAGCTTCCAAACACGATAGCTGTGAAGTTGCCGCCAATGCACCGCACTGATGCTGATGAGGAGCCACAGCTGGGCTCAGCTGGGAGGAGCTGGCCAGCTGCATTCACTGGGCCGGACCAAGGCCAATCACACACCTGCAACACCATCCCTCTAGGCCTTCCATCTTCAATCATGTCCAAATGGAGATGTGAAGCCTGCCAGAGGGAGGGGGCTGGTCCTTGCTTGAGAAGAACACAGGAGAAATGACATTTCCTAGCACCTACTATAGATGTTTCCATGTTCCCTTACTAACAAGCATCCCCCAACCATCCAGGAGTACTTGCTTTGGGCAGGGATGACTAGCTAACCCCTCCAATGGTGTGGAGATGCTGCTGGCAAGACTGTTTCCACAGACTTCTTATCTAGGTGACTCAGGTGCCTGATCCCTGGCCAGCATGGGTTAAGAATGTGCCCACTGACATTCCCAGGTTCTTTCATCCTGGAACTGGACCAGGGGACACACAGAAGATAATGGAGAAAGTAGAAAGTTTATTGAGAAGAGAACCCTCTGGGTATGTATGGAAGCAGGCAAGAGAGTTGGACTCTTAGAAACTCTGGAGCACCCAGTCATGGGCAAGCTGAGTCTTCATGGGTCAGCACTAGTCATGGGCATGCTGAACCTTCGTGGGTCATTTACATAGCACCCTGTCTTCTTTAGCATTTGGAGATCACAGGTTTTTCTCACACATGTTCAGTCACTTACATGTAGCCCTTGTGGGGAGGGGTTTTCAGTCTTCCTGCCAACTGGCTTCTTTCATGTTAATTTGATGCCTTTCTTCCCATGTTCTCCTCTCTTGCCACACTGCCACCTCATCTTCCATGGCCTCTCTCTTCTACCATGGGCCTGTGTTGACATCTAATACAACTGCTTTGAGGGCCAGAGGTTAAGGACAGTGCCTAGCAATGAATATAGACCCTGGATAACTCCACTGAATAGACCCCACACTGGAGTTTGGACTCTCTGTTGGCAAGAAACAAGTATCACAGTTTGCATTATAGTATAAATGGGAATACAGTGTTATTCCCATTGACAGACGAGGAAACCGAGGCTTCAAGACATGTGATGACTTTTTTGAAAACATAAAGTACAGAACCTGATGGCACAAGCTTGTCATCACAGTTACTGAAGAGGCAGAGGCCAGAGGATGGCAACTGCTAGGCCAGTCTGAGTAACTTAGTGAGACATGGTTGCAAAATTTTAAAACATGAACAGGGGCTGAGATGTAGCTCAGTGATAGAGCACTTTCCTAATATTTTCAAGTAAACACACACACACACACACACACACACACACACACACACACACACACACACACACGAGCACACATATGCACATGCACTACATACTTAGGGACCTCTTCTCTGAGTGTTTACATTTCTGGACACTGGCCCTGGGATTCTGGCATTAATCTCCTAAGATTCACTAGTAGCCTGGAGTGAATGCTGAGGAACAGTGGACGTCACTATACATTAGCCCCATACCATGGGCACAGCCTGAGCTAGTATAGGACCACCATGGTGGGACCTTCATGGTGGAGAAGCAGAACAAGAGGAAAAGGCAAGTTGGACCCTGCACTCCAGAATTTGTCTCTCCTGGATGATTGTGACCCTGAGAGGGGTTTCCTTGGGCAAAATCTCTCAAGGAGGGAAAGAAAGGGGAGGGTAACCTCTTCCCATCCTTGGCACTGTCCTTATAGGAAAACTGTCTGTCATTGTCTCATTATCCACATTGACCTCACCTCTAGAAATTCTAATCTACAAAAGTTTTGGGACAAATGGATGAGAAATTGTAAGATACAATCCTGAAGAACTAGGGTGGCCGCCTTCAGTTTAGCTTCACAGATAATGATGAGGCCTAGAGGAACAAGATGACTTAAGGCAAGTCACACACCACTTTAGAAGGAAAGCATGTTTGAACCCAGAACTCCTGCTCCCCAATCCAGTAATGACAGGACATTGAATTGACCTACAGACTATGCCAAGTCTGTAAGTTGTGCCAGTGGCCCACTTGGAGACACTAATAAAGCTCCATCCCTAGCTTGATTGTAGGACATTATTATTGTCTAACACAGGAATCTCTAATGTTCTGAAAAAAAATAGAGAGATAAGTCCATCTGGAGACATCCTGAACTTGGAAGGAACACAGGTGGGTGGGTGGTAAAGAGTGTGCCTGGAGCAGAGACCAAGTAGGACACCTTCATTCATGGAGCCAAGGTGGGGACTTGGAGCCCACACAAGATATCCTTGTTTGATCTCTTTACCAACAAATGCTTGGAGCATTTGCCCCATTTATGTCCCTCAGGTCCAGTTCTGCCTTCAGAGAGTCTTCATGTTTGGATCAGAGAAAAATAATTAGAGGAGGCCACTGGAGCTAGAAGAGGAATCCAAGCTGACACACCAAGAGACCAGGGTCAGAAAGTAGAGATAAACACAACTGGCCAAACACAGCACAGACGAGGAGCACAGGCCAGGGAGAAAGTGACAAGGAGGAGCAGGTATCAGACCTCCAAGAAGCACAGAGTAAGGAGCAGGAGCAAGATGCCCAGGCAAGGCACAGGCTCCTGGGTCAGGATTGGGGTCAGTCTTGTCCCCGCTTACCCGAGAAGTTTACGTTAACAAGGTTCTTCGTATACAAAAGTGAGAATAGACACAAAGCACCAAGTGAAGCCTGAGCCACTCAGAGATCCCTAGGCTGTTTGCTGCTGTCCACACTTGTTTGCAGCCAGCAGGGCTCCTTAGCTCCAGCTTCTTGGCATAAACATACACTTGCTTGGCCCCTGGCTTTGAACCCTGGGCCCTAGGTTCTGGGTAACTCTGGCTCCTTCTGGGGCTATCTACTCACTCATAGACCTCTGCCTCTTTCTTGGTCTCAAACCTCCTTTCTCATTTAATTTAGAGATTGCTGGGAGCCAAACAAACACCTTGTGTTTATCCTTAACAATTAATCCTTAGCGATTAACGGTGGAATTTAATATCATAGACACAGCAGCAGCCTGTTGCTGGCCTGCGGGAATCACAGCACAGGCTTCTGTGGGAATAGGGGTCCTCTCTCCACCCCATGAAGGAGCAGTTTTCCATTCCACCTTGCCACCCAGAACACAGGGTGCCCCACACCCTATTTCTAAGCTGGCAAGTGGGATTCTTGATCTAGGCAGCAGGCCCAGTAATCTTAAACTACTGGGACAGTGAGGGTGAGAGGGCATAGGCCCAGCACCTCACCCAGTGCCTGGCACTGAAAAATGAATGATATCTGTTTCTTACTGTATCCTATTTACCCTCCAAAGGATTTCACATGGGTTGTCTCTAACACTCAAACTACCATCATGATCACCATGTTACAACTGAAGTTCAGAGAGATTAAGTAACATGCTCCAAGTCACACAGTGAATGGTTTAGCAGGAATACAAAAACAGATAGTTTGGCGTAAAGGCCAAACTGTCCTACCCAAGGCAGGGGTAGGGGAACCTGGCTTTTTGTCACCACTGCTGTTGGACAGTCCTTTATCCCTGTCCCCTGGCCTCTGGTTTCCAGACTAGACATGTCTTCTCAAATGTAGATTCCCATGCTGTAGGGCAAGGTGGAATCCAAGATCTTGTTTCTAACAAGCTCCAGCTGATGGTGCCAGGCGAGGCTTCAGGAGCCACTTTCCCTTTCGTTCTCCAGCAGCAAAATGTCCTGAAACCTGCATCCTGGGGACTCCCTATCACCCTGCTAGACCTCTGCTGAGGAGTGTTTTCTCTCCTCATCATTAGCTCAGGCACTGGCCATCCAACATCTAGACCCCACACAGGGGTCAATGTTCACCTAGAATGCATTCTACCTGACTCTGTATTTGCTTCAACCCTGCACCTGGGATGCACTCAGCCTGCCTTTCCATGCTAGACTAAAGACTACCACCACATGTCTCCCAAAGGGGAGCAGACACAGGGACACAAGCTAGATTGAGAGACAATTGGGTGTGAGAGACTCTGTTACATGCCCCTATCTATAGTAGGAAATTACCAATACGGAGTCAGGTAGAAATATAAGGGTATTTAATAGGGAAAAGCCTTACTTACAAAGCGAACCAGCCTGCTGGTGGTAGTCTGTACAGCAAGAAGCAAAGAGAAACCGAAACCGAAACGCAGTCCCCCTACTCACTCTGACCACGCCCTCACAAGCCTGCTCAGGTACTCCTGTAGCCAGCCCCTAAGAAGGCGTGGCTACAGCTTCCCCTACACCTATCCCATGTGAAGTACTGATGGGCCTCAGGAAACTGGTTATCATGGATGTTGGGGGAAGCAGCTGTGAAGGGCACATGGGAGGCTTATGGGGACATTTGTGGACTATATATGCTGCTTGTTTAGGTCTACATATTTTTCTGTACATATGCTATACTTCACTTTTAAAAACTCAATTAAAGCAAAAACAGAACAAAACACCTGGCTGGGAAGCAAAACCCAAATCAGGGGCAGCTAGCAAGGAATTCCACTCCAGGATGCTTCCCCGGCTCCAGGCCAGAGCTGAGAGGGGTAACAGAGCTAGTGGGGCAGGTGACCATCTGGATGCCAGCAGCCCTGCTTGCCAGGGTCTGGCTACTAGATACCATCAGCAGTGACAGCCTTGCTCCTCCATGGCATTCCAGGATGTCCCCTTGGAAAGGTAGTTATTTTCCCAGGTGGGTTCCTGGGATGCTGTGTATCTATGCAGGCTAAGCACGGACACTCAGAGGGCCTGAATCTGAGTCTCAGCTGCATCTCCAACTTGTGGGAGACAGTGAGTAGATGTCTGAGCCTCTCTGAGCCTCAGTGTGGGCATCTACAAAATGGGGATAGCCATAGTACTTTCTGCTAGGCTTACTCCAAGGAGGAAATGGATTGTTCTCTCTCTCTCTCTCTCTCTCTCTCTCTCTCTCTCTCTCTCTCTCTCTCTCTCTCTCTCGTGTGTGTGTGTGTGTGTGTGTGTGTGTGTGTTGCTCTGAACAGGTCTGTATGGTAAGTAGTTTTATCATTTATTATTCTGAGGAAGTATAAGTTTATTACCATCATTTGGTATTCTGCATGTGTTATATGGTCAGGAGCCTGGGACCTGGGCCTCATGTCAAGCTGTCCCCAGGTGAAGTCTGTGGCCAAAGGACAGCACCTTGGCAAGATGCTTCTCAGCCTCCACACAGGGACTCAGGAGGGAATCTATGGAGGCACCTGGGAAGTGCTATGAGCCATAATGAGAGGGACTAGTCTCCTCAGGTCTAAGTCATACCCTCAGCTACTGTCAGGGGGAACCTTCTGGAGTACATGCCTGATTGAGTATGTCACCCACCTGCAGTAAGTATGCTACTAGCAACCTGGGCTACTTACTCCTGGCCACTGCTGCCCTGGAGAGCCACAGGCGCTACCCAGCCCAGGGAGTCTGCTCCTCTCCCGACCTTCCCAGCTGCTCTCATGGCTCAGAATGGCTCCCCACTCCACTCCTCACTCAACAAAGAGCTGCTCAGGCTTTGGGCTCAGCTGAAACCTCCAGTTTTCCACAGAAGCATCCCAAAACTACCTGTTCTCTTTCTGGCCTGGCCTCCTGCTCACATCTAAAAACATAGAGGAAAATACGTGTTTTTTTTTTTTTCTCCAAGTCTGTCCCAAGTACAACCAATTAGTGGGGATGAATAAATGAACCAATCAGTCAATCCAGTCTACTCCATAAGTCCAAGGGTTTGCTGTCTTCATCAACATGCCCTGAGGCCCCCACTCTTTGCTCTTGTACGAGTCTGCACTGGCAGTCCACATAACCCCAGATATTTACTCCTAGTGGTTTAACTTCAGATCTTTCTCTGACCTGATTGCCTCTCTGTCTCCCTAAGATGAGTACAGAGATCTGATTTAATTTAGCCACAGCTCCCAAGCCCTAGAAGTTGGTGTCTTTAAATTTCTATTTCATGCAATCTGGCCCGAGACTGTTGAAAGATTGATGTCTTATAGCCTGGTGAGTTCCATGGCCTGGGTGACCATCCAGACAATGAGAATTCACTGTCCTGGGCCCATCCATTTTCAAATGAAGCATAAACACAACAGTAAATGCAGGGCTAGAGTTATACATGATTCTGGGGGAAACCATCCTGTTTAGAAATAAATACACAAGCAAATGACTGGGTTATACCTTTAACCTACACATGAAAGCATGAAAGTCTGATACATCATAGCCTTCTGGACCAGACTCAAGAGCACTGTGCTTCCCCATATGACAGATCACCCAACTCCCCCCCCAGCTCCTGTAGGTCACATGGGAAAAACTGCCTCACCCATTGTGGTGTGTGTAGCATTCAATGCTTGGTGGAACCAAATTCTACATGCTGCTGTAGTTTTATCCACGTAATGCCCTTGTGTTTAAATTCAACATAAGAGGTGAGGGGAGCTCAGTGAGGACCATTTTTCCAGAACAGTGACCCTCCAGAGAGTAAAGGAGCACCACCTGCCCTGCTAGGATGGGTTTACTTCCCATAAACCCCATAACATACTACATAGCCTGAGAATCAGGGATACCGACCTACCATACTACGTACAAACTGATTGACCATTTAGCCTCTCTTACTTAATCATTTCTATTCCATATGGGAGTGATAATATTTAAATTGTCAATGTTTATCCAAGAACACCTGGCATTTAGTGGGTACTCAATAAATGGTAACTCACATTCCCTTATGCCTTGGAACAATGGCAAACTCACCATCTCGTGAGGGAATCCAGGTCACCACTTGACTATTTTAGTTGTGAGAAAAGTCACATGGACATTGAGATGCCTGCCTGCCCATAATTCCATCCCTTGGTCCTCATGAAGCAAGACTGATCCCTTTTTAGATATTGGAATAGTGAAGGAAGGAAGGAAGAAGGGACTGAACATTTTCTTCAATTCTTCTCATTTCTGACCACTCGGACGGGCCATATCAAACTTTCCCATAAGACCTGGTTCTCCTTGTCTGCCTCCCGAAGACATGCTCCGGTGAGGGGCTCCAGCCTCTCTGGCCTATAGTGCACTGAATCTGTGGATTGGCAGGAGCTGTGACTATTGCTTACAGCCCAAATGAACTGATACCTGTAGACGGGACTGAGAGGCCTTGCCAATCCATATTTAGGGACAGTCACTGACAGAGAGGGCAGAGAAGGGCCTACATCACACAGTCTTCCTCTCTGTACCTCAGCAAGGGCTGGCTAACTCCCAAAGCATCAAGATCCCGGGGCCCACTGAGCCATTCCAGAATCTATCTGACCTGGATAGAAGAACAGGGTCTCCAGACCAGAGCCAAGAAGCTGAGGCTCCTGTCAGCTAAGGTCCTGTGGCCTACAATATCCCTGTACACACACACACACACACACACACACACACACACACACACACACACACACACACACACACACACTTACTGGGCCTACTGGGCTCCAAGGGAGGGATCCCGATGTCTTCTGCCACTGTCCCCTTTCAGGTGGATACCTGTTCCCACAGAGGGCCGCTGCAGGAAGATGGGAAAGGTGAAGGTTCAGAACTGAGCACTGGCTCCTCTGGCCCTTGTCCCCTAGTCACTGGTCTTGAATGGGCCAGGTGCCGTGTGAACTGGGCTGAGAATGTGGAGACATGTTGGAGGCAGATGATACTGAGGAACTGTGCCTTCTCAGGTAAATAAATTACACAATCTGCAGCCCGCCCCTCCCACTCAGAGAGCATGTGCTCTGCCAGAGGCATCTATGTCTTGCTGTGGGAGGCAGGCCTTCTGTGAGTACCTGAGATAGGGCCAACATCAGGTAAGGGCATGGGACTTGTCTCTGTCACACCCCTGGATATCTGAGTAAATGACTAAATAGGAACTTTATCAGTGGTCTTTGGAAAGGGCAAGAGGGGAGGTCTGATGACCTGTGCCTGTGGAGCCAACCTATCTGCTGAGGATAAGATGGTAGGCAGTCTGGATGCCTGGCTAGATGCTGAGGCCCAGAGCAGGGACGAGCCCGGCATGTGGCAGGGATTCCTAATGGGCTGGAACCCAACACAGTGGGGCAAAGCCGGATCTCCTGCGAATACACAGTGCACACAGCCTGAAGCTCGGGGTGGAGGGAGCTCCTGGGCAGCAAGCAGGGCCCCAGCTAAATCCCAAATACTCAGGAACAGGCGGCATCAGAATAGACAGCATTGGGGGTCTGATAAGTATAAGCACTGGTAGTCATTATTACAGTCACTACCCCACCCAGTGAAGACCCTGATTAGGGAACATGGGAGTGGGAGAGTGGCAAGCCTCTGTCCAGTCAGTGATAGGAATGTCTGAATTTGATAGAGTTGAGAAGGGGCATCCACCAGCACCCTCCCACAACAGGCTGTGTGACCATTCTGGGGTCCCATTTGCAAAAGTGTTGGTAAACAGTTATCTATAGTTGAGACAGATGCATTCTCTATCTGGGAGCAGAGGGAGTACTCAGGGGCCCTCATGCTCAGGCATTTTGCTGTCCCTCCCTCCCTGGCCACATACATTAGAGTTAAGCTTCAAATTTCCTAGGATGAGCAGGTGAGCAGAGCGTGTAAAACACCTGTGTCTTTGCTGGGCCTGCGGAAGGACAGGCTAGGACACTGCTGTCCTTTAGCAGTATGGGAAGAAGGCTCCAAGTCTGTGCCAGAACAGTGACTTAGTACGGTGACAACACTGGAAAGACTTGTCAGAGCCTGAGATGAGGGAGCTGGGAAGACTGTCAGCTCCTGAAGGGCGGTACCTGCAGCCCCTGTGTCAGGCAGAGGAGGGTTGGCTGATGCCAATAAATATGCATGAAGTGTCTATGGGGTATGTGCACTGTCTCCAAAACACAAGGGCTGTGGTGTGCGTGCCAGCCTCCCCAGGGGTGGGTGAAGCACAGGTGAAAGAAAACTGAGTGAATCCCTGGTGCTCATTCTCAAACCCCCAACACCTCCACCCCTCAGCTCTAGAAACTGCCAATGGAAATTTCTTGGTCTGGGAGGGGAGAAGATGGGTTTATGTGAGATAGCACAACTGACAACTACCTAGCCTTGAATAATCAACATTTCCCATCACTTATGAAAACCCTGAATTAGCCATCCAGATTGGGCAGATTTGCAGTAGGATTGGCCATTGGCAGCCCCTGCCCTCTGAGAGCTTATATTCTAGGATCTAGACTGGGCACAGAGAGAGAGAGGGGAAAGAACCTTGAGACGCTCTCCACCGGCTTGACACCTGAGCCGTCCCCACCTTGCCCTTTGGCACCGCTTTCTCACCCAGGCTTTTAGGGGCTTCCTAGAGCATCTGGGGGCAGCCAGTAGCAGAGGGCAGGAGTAGGGGCAGGGCAGGAGCTGCCTAGGCATGCGTGTTTGTATGTGTTTGTGTGTGCGCAGGCGTGTTGTTGGCACAGACGTGACTCTGCATTCTCTAGGCCCGTAATGAGTCCTCATTGCAATGGGTTTGATGGAATAATTATATTCTGGAAAAACTGCAGGAAACTGCGTTCCACTTCTTAAAGGGCAGGATCATCAAACATTTGTGTTACATTATTTGCAGTCACACCTTCTGCTGCATCTGCTCCCTTAAAAAAAAAAATCTCCAACTCCAATCTGATCTGAATATATAAATCTGAATTATCACAGCAAAGGCGATACGCTCACACCTTTTTTCTTTTTCTTTTTTTTTTTATCTGTTGCCATGGTGATTAGATAAAATTCACGCCAAGTCTCCAGGGAAGGATGGAATTATTTCAGACAGTTTCTCACCCCTTCCCAGCTACTTCTCTCTGTAACAAGCCTGGGCACCATCTCTGGGCTTGGGCAGAGAGTCAGGCAAGGGGAGAAGGCAGTGATTCATGGGGAAGCTTCGGTCAAGTAAAAGAAAGTGTGCATCTTTCCGAGACACTACTGGGGCCCAGCCAGGTTCTAAGCCATAGAGCCAGCCATGTGTCCTCAAACCTACACCAACAGCTTCCTCTGTGACTCTGGAAGCCACCTGAGAGGAAAAGCAGAGGCTCAGTGTTCGAGAAGTCAGTGCCCTTGAGCAAGGTCGAGGCAATGGGAGGTGTAGAAGTTGGCCTTAGGTCTTGGCTTTGCTCTCTCCCAAGTCAAAGTCACCAAGCAAGGAGATTTTCTTCAGAATGTGGGAGCTCCACAGGGCCTGTGTCTCCACCGACCCTCCACTGGAGTTTCCGCAGGCTGAGCATCTCAAGGGGGCTAATTATCGATGGATGTGATTTGTTAGCAGGTTTTGTTTAAAGGGCTTCATTGACCTAATTGTTATTTAGCACCCTGAACTCTGAATGCATGTTTTTAGAGAAAGGGATCTCTGTCCCCTACTCAAGCCTTCCCATTTTCATCCAAAGTCCCGGTTCCAGGGTGTGGGAGATGGGAGCCTCAGGGAACCAAGTGCAAGGTTTGTAAAAGCTGAGCAGCTCATTATTGAAGCCATTGCTTAGCAAGAGGGACAGCTTTGTCAGCCAAAACCTGCAGGGCGGGACAATAATCTGTATTTATTTACTTCGGTGGCTGGCACATTAGGGTCTCATTAATTGTCCCACTGCTGCAGCCCAAGATGGTGGCAGGGGTGGAAATACAGAAAGACATGAAGGTGTAGTCTTGGGAGGGAAAGGATGGGGCATGTCACTCCAAGCCTGTCTCAACACATTTTAGCAGATGCAAACTTAGGCAAGAGGCCTGGAAGGCTGGGGAGGATGGTGGTCCTCTTAGATACTCAGCCCAGGACACTTTCAGGTCAGTACACCTAGAAGAAGGGGCCACCAGCAGGTTCCTGAGTCGAAGAAGAGTTGTTTGGGAACATCATCCTGAGAGCATCTCTTTGGGCAGTCTATTGGGTGGCCCCTGACCTATTCAGTTAAGTGGACTTGGGAAATGCCGGGGTCTGATGGTCAGGAAAAGGCTGTTTGCCAAAGAAACTGTGTACTCTGCCCTTTATTCTCAGGACCTCACCTTCTCATTCTGAAAATGCTGAAGGAGGAGGAGAAGCCCATATCTATCATCATTGGGAAATGTCACCAATTCTATTGTCAGGACTGAAGAGCTGCATGGTGAAGCCAGGACAGTTTGGATGACTGATGGGTCTTTCCCATGTCTATCTGGGACCCAGGACAAAGAGGCATCCAATGACCTTTCCAAGAAAGAGTTTCTGATCTTCTGTCACTGGCCCACATCTGTCCCAGGGGAGCTGCAGCCCAAGATGGTGGCAGGGGTGGAAATACAGAAAGATATGAAGGTGTAGTCTTGGGAGTCAGGCAGACCTAGCTTCCAATCCTGCCCAAGCCACTTAATGAGCTCACAACCTGGGGCAACTAACATCTCCAGACTTCTTTGACATGCAATGGGAATACATTGAAAAGCTAGCACAGATGGTTATCACTGGAATTAAAAGATACAAAGTCTCTAAAGTACTCCGCATCATAGAAAAAGATTGAAGGAAACAGTAAGTGGTACCTGGTAGGAGGGGAGGTGGGGAGAAACCCTTCTTTCAGCACAAGGGGATGCTGAAAGAAGGCTAGAAGACCCACATTCGGAGTCTCCTCTGCCATTTGTCACCGCTGTGGTTTTAGGTGTGTCACTTCATCTCAGAGCTTTAATCTTCATTTATAAAATGAGTCTACTCTGTTATTAACTTGTGTGATAAGTGTTATTATTCTCGGGTTTCAAAAGGAGGCTTTGAGAAGTTGAATAGTAAAAGTTGCACAGAGCTGTGTCTTAGTGACTGTTCTAGGATTCAGACCCACAGGCAGCATCTCCCTTGCCTTGGCCACACCAGGGGCGGGTGGGAGACCACATGTGCATACTTTGTTGGTTGGAGATGATGGTACATAGCTGAGTTGCCACCGTTCCAACTAGGTTTCCAAGAATCACCTTGCATTAGCAGCTGAGACCTGGGACTTAGGTAGCTTGGCATGCAACTCTTGCTCCTTCTGAATGATGACAGACCAGGGACATGAGGTCAGAGAGATTGTTCTCGATACTATGGCTTTCAGGGGCTGGAGCCATGGAGCAGGAGCTTAGAGCACTGGCTGCTCTTTCAGAGGACCTGTGTTCAATTCCCAGCACCTACATGGTGGCTCACTGCCATTTGTAACTCTTAACTTCAGATCCAGGGAAACAAATGCCTTCTTCTGATCTACATAAGAATGCACATAATGTTGTACACATGCAGGTAAAAGCCTTCATACACATAGAATAAGTAAGTCTAAATAGGAAATAACAAAAAATAAAATATTAGAAACTACAGCTTTTTAAGCATTAACTATGTAAGTCTAGACTGGATTATCCCCAAGGCACCTTCTCCACTTTGAGCCTCCATAATTCTGGGATAGAGTCTCTAGGAACAAGATGGTATAGGCACCTTTTGCAAAGGTGAAGGCTAGGCTTTACCTAAGGATGCATACAGAGATGACAGCAAAGAGAAAAATGAGGCCTCTCTAGGCAGCCAAGAACAGACCCTGGGGTCCTTCCCCTTTAAAAGGAGCAGAGCATCTGACTTCTAGATTAGAGGCTGGAAGGGGGAGGGGTAGACAAGCCCCCAGAGTCTAGGATTCAAAGATATTCTGCCCCTGTGAGATGCAGAAACTCCTAATTGGAGCTGTGCACACACCCAGCACCAATCACTCCATGATGTGCATTTCCGAGGCAGTGCAGAAGGCAGGCCTTCATTAAATCCGACACCAGGGAATTAATTCTACTCCCTGCTATCACTCTGTCTCTGTCACCCTTTCCCCCTCGACAGCCCTGGCTCCTTGATCTTCCACACCTTCATGTCGAGAGAGTTCTACTGCAGAAAGGAAGCTATCCCAACTGTCACCTGAACTATGACTATATCCAGGGTCTGGATAGAACCCACACTGAGAAGGCACAGCAGGAAAGTCATGGGGGTGGGGGCAGACACACACACACACACACACACACACACACACACACACACACACACACACACACTGTGGTAGAAAGAAGGCAAAGGAAGTGCCACACCATGGGGAATCTTCACCCCAGTAGAAGAAGGGAAGCTGTGAGTTGATGGTGACAGTTTACTGGCTCACCCTATTTTAGCTGTCCTTGAAACAGTGACTTTTTAATTGAAGTCTCTTTGGGAGGGAGTCACATGGAGGAGGGAACAGAAAAAAAGAGGAGGGGCTGCCTGGAAGCTACCTGGACCATCTATCCTTCAGTGTCATAGTGCCTCCTTGCCAACTGGAGAAAGCATCGCAGCTACCTACACTGCCTATACAAGACCTGTAGTCTTCAAGCCCAACAGTGAGCCAAGGTCGCTCAGCTAAGATGAATGAAGGCAGGATTTGGGACCGTCAGGATCCCATGAGCTGTGGGAAACTGGCCACTTTTATAGTCATTGTCAGCCTATTTCTTATTTTATTTTATGTACATTGGCATGAGGATTTCAGATCCCCTTGGAACAGACAGTTGTGAGCTACCATGTGGTTGCTGGGAATTGAACCTGGGTCTTCTGGAAGAGCATCCAGTGCTCTTAACTGCTGAGCCATCTCTCCAGTCCCTGTCAGCCTCATTTTGACCCAATATCTCAATTAATGCTACCTTTGCTCTGCTTGTGTGAAGAGTAAGGAAGCTGGGAGACACAGATCAGAGGGCTATGTCTGAAGGAACTGAACTTTTAAACATCCAGCATCCTGTCAGAAGTCCTTGAACAACAGTTCCTGGGTGACACAAGAACTCCTGTCGAGCTCCCCTCCCCCCGTTTGGTCCAGGACTTGAGGAAACAGGCAACCACACCCATAAAACCACGGTGGAGAATGTAGACTATATACATAGCGACAGAACAAAAGGAATAGGATGGATGATGGCTTGAGGAAGAACTTTCCAGTAGGAACCAGGTAGAGCTCTCAGGAAAATGAGACAAGCTGGTCCAAGAAATGATAGTCCTGAAATAAGAACTTGCTACCAGCATCATGTTTAACATAGTAGATTTATGAAGCAAGCAACCTGCTCAAATGTACCTGGCCCAGGACTTGGGTCCACCTTGTCCCTACTTCCTTAAGCTGTTGGCCCACCCTTAAATAGACTCCCTTCTTTCAGAAGACCCCTGAACAGGAATTCCTCCTGTCTGGAATCAAATTACAAAGTCCAGTCAGAAACATAAGACAAGCTCAGAATCTTGGCTTCCTGGGGACTTGCAGATATCCATAAGGATGCTGGATATTTAGAAGAATGCAAAGCTAGGATATGAGCCAACTCATGCAGCTCAGAAGGGGTAAAGGCCATCCTGTTGCTATCTAGGTTATAAAACTGCTATTCTGGTTTTGGAAATAAGAACATGGAGATGTTTGAGGAAAGAGCCCAGAGCTATTCTGAACCAGTGATGAGAAGGGATCAACACCAAGAAGTAGCTCAGAAAGAAACCCAAGTCAAGGCTTATTGGTGAGCAATTCACCAGACCCTCTGTTCAGAGCATGCCCGGTGTGGACATCACTCAGGCAAGCCAGATGTAACAAACCTGGGTAGGCTCAGAACCCACAGCTGGAATAAGAGAAGATCCTGCCAAAGGGTAGAGGGGGATCAGTACAGAACTGGGGTTCTTCTGTAAGAAGACTAGGACACTGAGGAAGGGGTACAGGAGACGGTGAAAGCTGTCTACCAGTAATGGGTGGGAGTAGAGGAAAAAGGAAGCCTCCTGAAGTTTCAGGGCAGGGAGCAGGCAGCAGGGGGTTCCAAGAAAGCAGATTTTAGATTTTAGTTCATGCTAAGGACTTGACGAAAAGGGGGCTTTCAAAGAAGAGGGGGATGTCCACTGTGTGCAAGGGACCCACACTCGAAAGCAGCATGAAGGCCATGGTCAGGCTTTCACACCCCTTCATATTGGTTCTTCTCAGCATCCACTTGAGAATTTTAGAAGACTATAAAACAGAAACCAAAAATCATCTCTCAACTCCCTAGAAATAACAGGACACACACACACACACACACACACACACACACACACACACACACACACACCACACCACACCCCAGAATCCTGCCATCTATGCATTTTTTTCAACTGAACACCACTTTAGGATTTTTTTCTTAAATAGTGAAAATATATTTAAAATACTTCACTGTATTTTATTTAATCATTCTGGGTTTAAACTCTTTTTGCCCTGTTACAAACAGCATTGCCACAAACAGAAATCAGAAATCAACCACTATCTTTGACTGTTTGTGGAGAGTAGAACTCTAAAGGTAAGAACATGTAGGTCTACATAGTTATCCCAAGTTCTTTTCTTCCAGCGACTGTTTGCATGATGGAGGTCAAGTGTGTCTGACCATCCTCATACATGGATACCTTGATCACCACAAGTCCTTCCTACAGAAGAGTGCTCTTCAGTGCAGGATGAATATGTTGATTAGATGTCTATGTGTGATAAAGGAGGTACATGGGGGTGGGGAAAGCACACTAATTCTGCACTCTTTGTAAATATGAATCGATAGCCTGATTTCAGAGGACCTCAGCAAGAGTCCACCCCAGGGAGGTTGAGGCCAATGCCCTCATCCTGTAGTATAAAAAGATGCTTTTTTCACTGTTTTTTTTCTTTTAAGACTAAGTCTTACTATGTATGTCAAGCTGACCTCAAATTCAAGATTCCCTGCTTTAGTTGCCCAAGTGCTAGGATTATAGTTATGTACCACCACCATGTCCAGCTACCAGAGCACTTCTTGACACTTGGATTCCAGGTCCAATTCAGGCTGCAAAAGGCATCTTTGTACATCAGCCAAGGGATTGGGCTCAGTGGTTTTCAAGGCTCCTTCTGGGTCTTACAAAGCAGTTTTGCCATCTGTAGGTATCACCTGGGCACTCAGTGAAGGAAAGGGGGAAATAGAGCAAGCACGGGGGCAATCACTGTTTCAGGGCAAACCAATAAAGGTAAGTGCCTCTAGGAGCCAAAGCAAGACAAGCAGCTGGCCGTCCCCGTGGGCCTCTGACTGGGAGACCTCAGCTTCACAGATCCCAGGTCAGGGTCTAAAGACAATGTGGGTGGGGCAGGAGATTACTTTTCCCTCTTCAGTTTCTCTGTGTACTGTGAGTCCAGCTCCCAGCTTTCTCTTGTAACCTGAGCTGGAAACAGGGAGCAGCCTATCCAAGGGGTTAATTATTAGTGCTTCTCCTGGCCTCCCATCTCCAAACCACTTTCCCTTCCCCAGTTGGCCACTCATCTGTCTGTATGCAACTGTTGATCACCTGTCGCCAGCACCGAAGGACAAAGGGCTGCTAGGACCCTCACCAACTCCTGACTTTGGGAAAGCAGCAAACACCAGGCTGTGCAACCCCATTAATCCTCCTGGTGTTCTTAATTTTCAGTGGCCTCACGCTGGGTCTCTAGGCTCTCGTTAAACAGAGAAGTAGATTATGGTTGGTCCCACAGCAGATACATTTCTCCTCCTCTCATATTTATACCACTTTTATCATTGTTATTTAACAACTACCGCACACCAATCCTGTCCAAGGTGGCTCCGGGGAAGGGTTTAAGAAACAAGTATCCAAAGAGCAGAGCTGAACAGGTGATGTGTGCGCTGGCCTCTCCCCCAAGGCCACCTCTCCTTATCTTCTCCAGGATCAGCCACCCCTAGCCCTAGAAATATCACAGAGAGACCCAAGGCTTATGTCAGCCTTCTATGACCTTGTACCCTGCCGTGAAATAAATGACCTTTTTAAATGAACTATAACATGCATGTTAAAAAAATAAGAAGAACATAAAAATAAAGAGTCCCGTGTTTCTTTTTACTCTGTTTTCATCAGATCACTTTTAGAAGAAACTGTTTAGAAAATAAGACATTCTGAAAAGCTGCTGTTTCTCTTTCCCGAACCAGCGCCTCTTCCTTGGAGGTAAGCACTGCTTTGAGTATGGTGTTTATCGGCCCATGCATGTTGGGGTGCTGTTGCTGCATATGTGTGTACCCCAAAATAGTACAGAGGACTGGCTTGCATGTTTTCAAACTCTGTACAAATGGCACCACACTGCTCTCATGCTTCTGCAATTTGCCACCGCCACCCCTCCCCCATTTACCACCCTCCCTGCAACATGTCCGGGCTGGTTTGTGAAGTTCTGCAGCATGTGTTCTCTCTGCAGCATGGTGCTTCACTGTATATACTAAGCACATTTGCCCATACTGGTTTCTAGTGTCTTTGCCAGCATTGTTAGCAATATGGCATTGATGGGTCCCACAGTGGGCGAGGGACAAACAGCAGACAGACAGACCTACAGACGAAACTTCTGTGGAAAGTTTATTGGGGGAAGGTAAGGGAGTAAGAGGAGGGAAGAGAGAGGAGAGAGGGAAAGAGAGAGGGGGAGAGAGACAGAGAGGGCTGCCTCCTCAGAGAAACAACAGAAAGAGAGCACGAGAAAGTAGGCAGAGCTTGCCTCTTAAAGGGACCTCCACACCTGCGTACAAAGCCAAGGTACTGCCTGCCATTCTCAGAGGGGTAATGCACTGTGCCAAGTTCCCAAGCGGTGGGACAAGGTTTGGCCTGAATTACAACAATCATCGGCATAGAGATGGCTACACTGTCCATCCCATTTCTTTGTGCCCATTGTGTGAGGATTTCTTAATATACACTTTGGAATGTTTTTCTAATCCGTCTGCTTACCCATTGTAGGACACCAACCTGTCACCATATCCCAGTACCCAGTGTGACCTGATAGAGTCTGTTGAGTTGCATGAAGCAGGGAGGGACCAAAGGGCTTCACCTGTTCTGGCCTTTCACTTGCAGATGAGGAAAGTAACATGCAGAGAGGGGCCCTGCAGAAACTAGAACCTTCTGCAAGCTTCCTACTTGCTTAGAGGTATACCAATATACTCTGAGACACCACATGCCTATAAGAAGAAACTATGCAAAGGAGAAGGGGAGGGAGAAGAACAGATACAAAGGGGTCATACCTGAACACATGGTCTCTGCTATGAGTTCTCACTCTAGTCCCAGCCTCATGCTTCAGGCCCCAGTCTGCACATATTTAGACGAAGGCCTTAGAGTTGGACATATGGCCTTAGGTCCAATGGCATCCTGGGGACTAAAGTCCAGATCTGAGGCCTTTTTCCTGAAGTCTTCTGTTCACCTCCTGCAGATAGTCCAGCCCTGTGGAGGATCTTGGAGCCATGCACCAGGTAGCCCCAGTGAAATGTCATGTGAGATTAGGTGTCCTCAGGAACACAGGTCCCAGGAGGGCACAGTGGCTACATCAGTGTGTGCATTGGCCCCTCCCTTTCTTTAAATCTTCAGAATTAGTTTAGATAAAGCAGTTCTTACAAGGCCTGTCACAGGCAAGTGCTGTGTGCTTTATGGTATCCCCAAACCATACAATCCTGAACTACCTCCTCTCCCATCCTGCCACTACTTCCTGGCATCATGGAAAGCATCTCTCTGAGCCTCAGTCACCCATCTAAACATAAAAAATATCAAACGAGACCAGACAGCCTGAAAGGGCCTTGAGAAAGTGAACTCAGTCAGTAGAAAGAAAGCCATAGTACTACTGTTTTCTTTAGTTAGTTGTGGTCTACAGGCTGGTTAAGTATGTCTTCACTAATCATAGGCTCCCATCATGATGAAATGTTCTGGGAAACATAAGGTCATCCCTAAGCCTAGGCCTGTAGAGGGTCTCACTCCAGCACAGAAGCTGCCGCTGGGGCCTGACCCTTTCAGGGAACTAGAGAGGTACAGTAGTTGCCAGGTCTCTGTGTGCTCATCTGCAAATGAAGGCACTGGCTTCGACGCACTGCAGGCTCAATATGAGAACCAAATTTAATGCACACCAAAGTATGGTGTAAGTTGTCATAGCACAGTAAAACGTAGCTTATTACCAAAGGTTAAGAATCTTGAGAAAAAATGTTTAGATTTTGGAATATCTGTATACATACACTGAGGTCTCTCCAGGATGAGACCCAAGTCTAAATACTAAAATCGCTTCCGTTTCAAGCATACCTTGTATCCATAACCTGAAGGTAATGTCACACAGTGTTTTTAGTGTGACTGTCTTTTGCCGAGACCCATAAAGGAGACCAGGTGTGGAATTTTCTATCTGTGACATCAAGTTGGTTATTGTCTAGCTATTTCCTCAGAACTGAAACATTTCTTCTTTAGATTCAGGAAACAGGGGGAAGCTCATAAAAACCCATGAGGTGAGTCAGGAAGTTCAGAAAGCAAAAAGACTCATAAGGCCCCTCCTGGAGAGTCCACAAGTGGTGAACAGTTGCTATGGAGAGGAGACCTTCCAGTGAAGCTGCCTCAATCTGTGCCGGAAGCTCCTGGGATGCAACGTTTCCACCACCCATGCTGGGGTAGCTTTTGGGTGATGAAGCTTGGCTTCGAGCCACCCATACTCCTGTAAGAACCCCATAAACTCACTGACTCCCTAGACTTGGGTGGGATCTTTCCTTAAGTCTGTCACTGATGGAGAGAATAGACTTTTGTTCATGTCTCCCCAGGAAAAGTCCCATGTTTAAAACACTTCAGGTTTGGGGATTACTTCAGAGTTCTAGTTTTTGGATTGGGAATGCTATAAATTGTGGGACCAAGAAGCAGACTAGAGCATGATGGAAAGTGTAGGATGTAGGAGAAACATTGATCCATGTTCTACCTCCCCAAGAAGTCCTAGCAATAATCTCAGGGAAATTCAGAAGCAGACGTGGATTCCAGTACCTCAGGCTGAGGACCACCTCCCCTTTCCCTGAAATACCACTGAACATTCCCCCACCCCACTCAAAATCTTCAGTGACTCCCCATTGCCCTTCAATTATACATGGCTCATGCAGCATCAGTCATTCCCACCACTGATCACTTCTGAGCTCCAGTCAAGCCATGCTTTAGGGATCCCCAGGAGCTTACTCCTATGGTTTTCTTCACCTGGAGCCCAACTGTGATGGTGTGTGGGGTGTGTGTGTGTATGTGTGTGTGTGTGTGTGTGTGTGTTTGGACACCAGTGTTCTTGAAAGCTCCCAGGTGACTCTATAGTTGACATCTGACAGGTCTACAACTCTCCTCTGTAGGAAATCAGCCTACCCAGTGGATGTATTCTGCAAGAGTCTTAGGAAAGGTACCTTGTCTAAGTATGAGAAATGACTCCCTAATTCTGGACCAGAGAAATTAATGTCACTTACATATTTATTACACACTGCCTCGGGTTGGGGACACCAGTATCCTGAGCATCTTGTTTATCAGACACTAAGCCCCTCAAAAACAGAATTAGTGCTCCCTACTTATGCCCATTCTTCTGCCCGCCCTTCCATGCCCAATAGGGACCAAAGCTACCCAGAAAATTCAGAACACTTAAACATAAAGAGGGGATGGGGACTGCCCTCTTTGCTCGGGGAAGAGGCAAGGCCTAGAGCTCCCAGCCCCTAGCTCATGAGATGTACCACAAGAGGGATGCTCCAAGATGCCATTTGCCATGACAGGAAACCACGGTGTCTCCCTCAGGTCTCTGTTATGGGAATTACTAGAGTTCTAGGCAGGTGACAAAGTATAAAGCAATGTGTGTGTGTGTGTGTGTGTGTGTGTGTGTGTGTGTGTGTGTGTGTGTGAATGTTCACACATACATATTCAATATGAACAAATTATATTGTGCATACTATTTATACATGTGCATACGTATCTATTTTGAGTTTCTTGGGTGTGTGGGAAGAGGAATTCCCCGCCCCAATCCCTTGGGGTCCTGAAGCAAAGACCCCTGGGAATCACTGTCTGCAAAACACAGCATCTTGTACACAGGAAGTGCTCAAAAAAGCATTTGCTAGCTTAAATAATGAACTAAAAATTCAGTCAGTTGGGGTTGCTTATGCCAACATATGGGAAGGAACTGACTCAATATATGGTACCACACAGCTACAGTCTGCTATGTCCAGCCACATCTCGAGGAAGGCCTCTACAACCAAACAGCTTCCTTAGAAGATACCTTGTAGTGGTATGCTCTGGAACATTCTAGACTCTAGAATGGAGGTTCTGAGTCTTCCTAATGCTGCGACCCTTTAATACAGTTCCTCATGTGGTGGTGACATAGCCATAAAATTATTTAGTTGTTACTCCATAACTGTAATTTTGCTACTGTTATGAATTATAATGTAAACATTTTTGGAGACAGAGGTTTGGCAATGTGGTCGAGACCCTGTTTAGAGATCCTGTCAAGCTCTTTCCCATTCTGCATCTTACTCAGGGAGACTTTAGCCTTGTGATTTAAGAAGGAAAACGTTTGCTTCACAAAGCCTCAGATAGCCCACAAGACTGCTGGGAAAGTCAACTGGGAAAGGCAGGTAGTAGGGTTTGAATACAGGCTTCTGTGTTTGAACTCAGTCCCCAGCTGGTGGTGCTGTTGAGGGAGGATGTGCGACTTTCCAGAGGTAGACACTAGCTAGAGGAAATGGAGCATATGGTTGGGAGCGCGTATGGCTGGGGAGTATGGATAGGGGTGGGGGTGTGGATGGGGTGGGGGTGTGTGGACGGGGGCATGGATGAGGTGAGGATATGGATAGGGGTGGGGTGTATAGACAGGGATGGGGTGTATGGATGGGGTTGGGGCATGGATATGGGTGGGGTCTTTGAGGTTTATAGCCCTGCGTTGCTTCTTGTCTTCTCTCTGTTTTCTACTCTCTGAAGATGCCAGAGGGCAGCCTCATGCTCCTGCCGCTGCCTCCTGGATCCATTCCTGCCAGTACACTTCCCCCCTCCCATGCCCTCTACCTTCATACTGAAAACCAAAACGGGCCCTCCTCTCATAAGCTGCTTTTCGCAGGTGACAGCAGTGAGGAGAGTAACTCCCACAGAGGAGGCTTGCAGACATAGGCTTTGCAGGTCCCAGGGCACAGTCAGTTGCCAGGTGTCCGGCCACCAACACAGGAGCACATGCCGGGGAGCTCCCTGCCTCTGCCACATCATCAGGCTGTTTCACCACTCTTTTCCTTGTAGCCCTGGAGGCCACATGAATCCCTGTAAATAGCTTCTTGTCCACCTGTTCACACCTCTATGTTCACACTTGTATGATCATTCTTCACAATCCAACAGATTCATTGAACCAACAGAAATGAAGGCCTGAGGTAGAGGAGGGTTGGGGCTGTGAGGCTCGCACAAGGGTGTGTCACCAGGAAGTGCTCCACTGGACTCTGGTTTTGAAGTCTTAACCCCAAGAACTTCTGAGAGTCCACCTAAGCATTTGACCAAACTCCTTGGGACTCCAGTTCTGGTCCAAGGACTTGGTGCATGTCTGCCTAGCAGTAGGAGGATCAATGTTCTGCACACACAATGTCTATATGTAGAGAACAGATCTGCATGAAAAAAATGTCATATATACGGAGAATAGCTATCCCCTATCTTACATACAGGAAAAAAAAAAAAGAATGTAATTTCTCATTCTCAAAACAGCACGGTGCTGGGCATGGTAGCATATGCCTTTAATCCCAGCACTTGGGAGGCAGAGGAAGATGATCTCTGTGAGTTCAAAGCCAGCCGGAGAGTTCCAGCCCAGTCAGAGCTACACAAAGAAACCCTGTCTTGAAAAAAAAAAAAAGACAAAACAAACAAACAAAAACCTGGTAACTTCAAAACTCTACAAGCCTAAAGGGCTTGCTGAGCCATTTATGGAAAGCAAGGAGCAGGGCCAAATTTGAACCCTAGTCCCTGAACCCTAATCCTAAATTCTTTGCCATACAGCTTCATCCCTTCAGGAAGGCCAAACAAGTCTTGCTGGTTGGGGAGTACAAAGGAGCAGTGGCTTTATCTTAGTCACTGTAGGGCCAGGTAGCACTATGCACATTTTTTTTTCTTGAACCCACTCCTTCCTTTTCCAACCCAGACCACACAGCCAGCCACTACCCTGGCTAAACCTTTTTCTAATCATCAAAAAAAATTGTCTAAGTGCCTACTGTGTGCTGATACACAGTCTTACAGATGCTGACCCCCCACCCTCAGCCCAGCCCACTCATCCTCAGCACCCACAACCTGGGCACCATCTCCACATGACTGGCCGTGGCTGCAGCTGTGACTGTGGCCGTGGCTCTCACTATGGCAGAGACAGCTTATGGATACGCCACAGAGTTCAAAATCACAGGCTTGGCAGGAAGTGGCATCTATACATAGCTCCGCCATTCTGCAAGCGCTGTTGGCTCCTTCTGAATAAACGCTACCCTATATTAAATGCCAGGATTCGGCAAGCAATGCTGCCTGTTTGCAATGCGATTGAGAACTGAAGGTAAGATTGATTCTGATGTGAGCACTGGCAAAGCAAATGGGTTTTTGAAAACCCTATAATTTCCCTGCAACCCTTGACTTCACTAAACACACATTTTTAGACTGCAGCACAGTTAGGTAGGCATTAAACAAAAATGAGGTGGTCTAATGATGATTTATGTATAGGATAACCTTCTATAAAGAATTCTGCTCTGATTTCAGGGTAACTTACAGAGGTGCCAACTTAACCAAACAATGCTGCTTGTTCTGTGTCCACTGTCGCAGCATGATCCTGGGGCATGGTGTTTGCCTGCAACTGCCTTAAATCTTCGGAAATTCACCCAGTGGGTGCTCTGGAAACGCAGTGCCTGCCATGAACTAAGTGGAAAAGCAAAACACGACACATGCACACACCGCCAGAGGCACCTGCAAACACAGACATTTCTGCTTGACTGGGGAGCGAGGCTGATGGCTCTGGAACCAACCAACTGGCGAATGACTGCAGAACAGGCTGCCTGCTGGGACATTGGAAGGAGTCCCGGGGAGCCAGACAAGCACAGAGCCTCCAGAGCTCCTGGGATAAAGGTTGCAAAACCAGAGTCCAGTTGAGCTCCTCCTGGTGGCATGGCTTTGGGAAGGCCTTACGCCCCACCCTAAACCTTAGTTCACTGTTCAATGAATCCCTTTATCTCACACAGATGTGGTCGGGAGGACTCAAAGATAGGATACCTGTAAATGCGCTTGGTTTCCGCACTGCTCTCAGTACAGAAAAAGGCAGTGCTGAACACAGATGGCAAAGGAGCCCAAGAGGGAAGTCATACTGTGCTGACCGGGGCAAGTGGCTGACCTCCATGTGTCTCAGACCCTTGACATTGGAATGTGTGTAGTAAGAGAACCTGTTAGGTAGGATGACGTGGAGATGAACTGACAAGACCCAGGAAGGGTGTGTATCACAGGAGAGTGTGAATGCTGGTAACTGTCCATTTATTTCTTCTCATCCATTATTATTGTGTTTATCCTTCACCATGGGCCCCCGGATCAGGGAAAGGGTGTCTTTGTGGTTCCTGAGGGTTTCCTTTGAATCTCTAAGTTGCAAAGTGTGTTGAATTTAAGGGTTTTCTTTTGCTTTTGTTTTCAAGACAGCATCTCATGCAGCCAAGGCTAGACTTAAACTCCTTCAGTCTCCACCTCTCAAATGCCATGAAATACGTCATCACACCCAGTTTTTTTTTTTTTTTTTTTTGACAAAATCTGCTTAAAGACTTCAGTAGACAGAGCATCCTCTCTGTACTTGAGGAGAGAATCTAGGACTATTTGAGTCCCATGTTTCCTTCGTCACCAAAGCAAAGAGAAACAGAAGCGTCAGCTGCCTTTCCTCTAGGTAGCTGCCCTCACAAAGGAAACAATGACAGCTGGACGGCTCTAGACAACCCCAAAGTCACTGTCATGAGGAAGGAGCTTGGGGTCCAGGAGCAAAGAGTTTCAGGTTTTGCCTGGTGGAAGCTTTGTGCTCTGGAGCAAATTGCCTGGTCTCTCTGGTGTTGTTTTCTCTTTAAATCTGCAAGTGGAGGTGTTTCCCTCATAGACTCACCAGGAGAATGAAATGAGACAGCATACAAATGACTGCCACAAGACCCTACAGATGGGCAGTTTAATATGCATTCATTTTCTTCCCTTTAATTTCTCTTCTCTCTCCACAAGTCGCTAAAACTACCTGTATACCCTCATAAGAAAGACGGGCACAGTAACAATTATGCAGCAAACAAGAAAACCCAGCAGTGTGTTACAAACTTAGGGAATGCTTATCCCTAAGCTGGGGCCTGAGCACACAGAGCAGACAGAGCCAGCGAAGGGGCTGGTGCTCACTGTGCTGCAGCACACCTGCATTGTTTCCAGGTTTGCATCGAGTGACTGCCAAGCATAAGCCAGTCTGAGATGCATACTGCCACATACCCAGGCCTCTCACTTCCTGCCTCCAAGGGTCAGTGCTATGGTGGGCACTTTGTCCTCATTGCTGACCACCTCCCCTGAGCATCAGAGCAAAGGGGCTGGGTGAAGACATGTCCCAGAGGGTGCCTCACTCCTGTAGGAGGGGTGACACGGGTTCTAAAACACCATTAATGACCCAAGACAGGAGCTAGGAGAGCATGTGGAACAGGGTCCCTGGGAAAGAGCCAGTCTGGGTGATGATCAAATCCCGTCCTGGCAGGAGTCAGAACAGAATGGTGTTTGAAAATACTTTGGAGGATGGGTAGAATTTAGACAAAGAAGGTGAGAAGCTTGAGTAAATAAATAAATAAAATCCCCTATGAGTCATTAAACTGTGCGCCCTAAACATGTGCAGCCAGAAACTGGCCTGACAGCATAGATCTAGGCCCGAGTCTCACACCAGTCACCAAGAAGGGTCAGCTAGCTCTGTGACCCAGGGGCCTCTCCCATCCTGACAGTCTGTAAATCCAGGAGTTCACTTGTAGCCTACTTGTGGCCCCTTAAAGGGTTCCTGGGACCACCATCCCATTCATGTTTGTGCCCAGCCTCTCCCAGCCTTCCAATTTAGAGCAGACACACAGGATTGAAGTAGCCCTAGGGTCAGCATGTGTGAACTGTAATTCATAAAGCAAATCTGCATTCCAGAGCCAAAGCCAGCTTACATCTGTTTACTGTAGTGGGATCATCTATCTCCAGGCAGCAGAGCTGAGGCAGGAGGTCAGTGCTCAGTTCCTAGGTCAAAACTCAGTTCCCTATGTCTCCACTAGAATCAAGAGCTGGTGTCCTCTTCAGCCTTCATGTGAGAATGGTGATCCTGTTGATCCTGTCCACTGGTCTCCAAGCTAGAAATCTGCTGCCTGTCAGAAAGGCCAGAGCCTCTGGTCACTGACCACACAGCTAGAGAGCTGGGTGGTTAGTGACATGATTCTGTCCACAGGCAAGTGCAGAAGTCAGGGACAGGCTCCCCATTCTGGGTTGAAGTCCAAGGACAGAATAGATGATTTCTTCTGGGAACCTGCTCCAGAGAGTCAGCAGGAAGCAGACTAAGCCAGAAGCTCCCCCACCCCAAATCCAGGCCACAACTCAATCAGCTGTGTGGCATGAGAAAGATGCTTAACTTCCCTGGGCCTGTATATCATCATTTATAAATGGGGGACATGATCTGCCTTAAAAGGTGTTTGTGAGGGTTAGAGATAGAATCTGTGAAATGCCCCAAAAGAGGGCTCCATACATGACAGGCATCACCCTTAATCCTGTTATCTTTATCACTCTGTAGCAGTGTTATGCTGGTCCCAGGGATGAAATAAAATGACAGGAAAAGAGTATTGCACACCCTCCTATGCAGACGGATAAAAATAATGGGAACAGAGCCAAAGGAGCTGTAACATCTGCTGCAGGCTTGTGGTTCAGACCCATGGAGGGGACATGTGGGCACCAAGTTCCAGGAGAAAGGAGGTATAGGGTCTTGATGGGAAGGTAAGTTAGGCCAGAAAAACAGCAGAGACCAATAGAGAGAGAGAGAGAGAGATGGAAGTCCATGGAAAACCTTGGGATGCTTTAGTCTGGGTAGCAGGGCAAGGCACTGTCTAATGAGAATCCTTGAAGCAAGAGTCTTTTCAGAGAGATCCCCTCCCCGGCAGATTCCCTTTGTCTCTGCTTGCCCCCTCCCCCCAAGATGCAGAGTGCTTGATTTACCCCCATGCTGGACCAAGGCCCAGTGACAGCTTAGCATCCAAGAGCCACAATCCACACCAACAAGGCAGCTCAGCCAGGCTCATCTTCCAGGGCAGCAGGGGATACATCTGGCTGGCATCTGAGCTGTGTCCAAAACTCCCCACTGGGGCTAAGAAAGCCAGTCAGAATGCTGGGGAAGAGCATGCTGGGAAACTCCCACAAGGAGCCTGCATCGATATAATCAGGTCTGGTGGAAATTAAAAGCTATTAGGAACAGGGCCGGATTTATCTTTATATCCAATAACATGCATTGTAATGGTGATCATACAGATGGGAAATTAAACCACATCTTGGCTTCACTGAAGGCCTTAATTCTGATCTATGTTTGTACAACGCCCTTAGTCTTCTTATGGCTACCCTGCCTGCTCTGAAGAGATGGTTTCACTCCCCCTCTTCCTACACCAACACTACACACACACACACACACACACACACACACACACACACACACACACACACACACACACTAGGTACTCTAGAAGGGCCGTTGGGGTAGGAGTCTGGGAGGTCAAAGATTTTACATATACTTTTAGAAGACCAGATTGAAAACCAACAAACAGCTGAAGGCAGGAGAGGTTGGGAAGGCAAGTGGAGACAGGAGCAATAGTTGGCTGAGCTGTCTCTCTAGCTTCTCCCACCTCTGAGAAACTATAACAAAAAGCTGGATATGGCTTTGGTGGCCAGCTCCAAGACAGCATGGCTTGCCAAGAAGGGCAGCCTGTGAGCAAATACTCAACTCCCAGAGCTTGTTTAAATATTGGGTCCCATCAAGAAGAGGCACAGGAGGCCTTGCTCCCATTCTGTGGCCAACAGGCCCTTCCTCCCAGGGAACATGCTTTTCCCAAGGAGGATGTTTTCTGAGACCTCAACTGGTCCACCCCAGCTTTCTGGTTTTCCTTTGGCTTTCCAGCACCTGTTCCTGCTGGCCCTAGAGTGTAGAAATTGATAGACTAGCCCATGGATCCAGAGATCAAAGTTAACACAAGCTCCCTGCTCCAGATGCTAAAACTGCTGCATCCGTTCTCCACTTTCAGACCAGAGTATTGCCTCCTCCATGGTAAGAAGCAGCATCCTGCTACCACAAAACACATACCTAAATGTGCAGTATGCACACTGAAACACTGGAGTATAAAAACACTATTTTACAAAATTGTATAAACTACTTGCATCTTCCAAAATTAAAGCACACGCGATGTGTCCCCAGTCTCTGGTCCTCACCTACAGAGACCAGGTGCAGCCAAGCCCCACTGTCTCCATTTCCCCTGGGTTCTCCCAGAGATGTATTGGTTAGACTCAATGTATCAGGAAGACTGTCCCCGGACCCAACAAATAGCTAGAAAAGGATCTAGTATGATTATGGTTGAAGCTGGAAGGCTAGGCAAGAGAGGGAAATTCTCCAGTCTACCAAAGTTTAACACGGTCCTGCAGATTAGCATCAAGGCCACTTCTCTGGTAATTATGCCCTTTGGGGCTTCCAGCCTGGTCCTGACATCAAAGACAGCTCTGAAGCACCAACTACAAGGGTTACCTGGGGGATCTTGCTGCTTCCAGCTCCTGGGCACATAAGCTAGTTAACCTTCCCTCCCCACCTGCTCTGCTCTGGCTACCTGGTATGTGCCAGCTTGTCCTCATGTCCCCATCTGTCCAGACTGCCTTCCAGAATCCCTCAGAATCTCAAGCAGCCATTCCTTCCTCAGTGGACACTGAGTGAGCCCTTACTGTTCTGAGTACAGAGGACAATGTGTTGGGATGTAAGGATGCATGCAAAACAGCAACACTGTTATCATTCCTAGGAGACACACAAGGCCAGCTACATTGTAGAAATACACGCATCATACCAGGAACCAGTGGATATAATGAAGGACACTGTCTTCTACTTAAACAATGGAAGCTACAACCCAGCACATGCTCAGAATGTCAGGCAACATTCTGAGCATTGCATATTTTTATTTCAACCCCATAAACCCATTCCACAGTTGTGGGAAGCAGACAACTCACCCAGCTAGTAAGCAATGGAGTGAACTTCCGTCGCAGGCACTCTGGCCCCAGATTCTAGGTTCTTAATCACTACCTGCATTTGGTTCCATCAAACCATCCCTTTAAACACTAACAGTATTTTCCCCAAAGCTCTCACTGCCTACAGCACACATTTAAAGCCTCATCGTACCCTGGGCACATTTGTGTGCACACAGGGGAAGCAAAAACTTGGGGAAAATCCTGCTTGGGTTTCTGCCTCATCTGAGTAATGGACACGTGATCTGGAAGAAATTGAGCTCCTCCTCTGAGCCTAAGTTTTCTCTTCTGTAAGTGGAAAGGGGGAAAATATACTTCTGGGCTTTCTGTGAGGCTAAAACGAGATGATGTATGAAGGTGTCAGCCCAGTGCCAGGAAAATAGCAAGCACTCAAAAAGTTTTAATAACATAATTATTATTTTAATGGACATAATGCTTCATCCATAAACCCAAGTGTATAAGAAATACCACATTTCCTTATGGTCTTTAAATGTCTTAAGCCTGACTTTGCTAGAACTGCAGGAATCCTAGTGTCCATCATTTCTGAGGCCTCACCAGAGATGTGAGAACATCCACCAGCCTGTGCTCCCTACGTGAAGAATGCCTTTGGATCTTTGACTGTGTTTGCCATGTCTCATCTGGGACCTCAGATGAGGCTCCCACAGATGCTCCCCTGAGGTCCAAGCACTTTTCCTATAGGTGCCAACAGTACCATTCTCAACCCTGGTTTTCTTCTCTCTTCTCTCTCTTTCTCTTGGGAGATCTCCTTCTAGACAGCTCCCAGTGACTTACAGTTTTACAAAAAACGAGAGAAGGCATCTGTATGTAGCATTGAGTCTGCCTTGTTACCACCAAGCTGCTAACCTGTCTTGTGCTGAGAGATCTTTTCACCTGGTGTCTGCTTGGAACTGAGAGAAAGTAGTGAGAACGTGGCACACTTTTATGTTGTCTTCTTCTTCTTCTTAAAGCACCTGCCACGCTACCTACAAACATGTGAGCATAGGTCCCACCCCGCTGTACCCTAGATCCATCTAAAGAGCTGTGGTCAGTGCTGAGACCCAGGCCTGCTCCTGAGTGATTTGGATTCAGCTCACCCAACCATTGCTATTTCAAAGGTACTGCTCACATCCCAGGGTGGAGGGAACTCAACATGATGAAGAATCCTGCTCTATCACAGGTGGCTATAGAGGCACATTCTCAACTAATTCTGAAGACCATGGGAACCTTGATGCTGACAGGCTGCTTGGACAGTCCTGGCCAGGATGCTTCACTTCACAGGAAGAACCTTCAAAGAGGAAGGAAATTGGAGCCCCTGTGGTGTGGGGCAATAAAGGGTGGGGTGGGCTTTTGTATTGGAGCTTGAAGGTTAAACAAAGATTTAAGAGGTCCGTTTGTGAGGTTCCTAGACCTGCTTCCTGATGGAGAGACAATCTTTCCCAGGTGAAAATGAAACAACGAGGGTTTTCTACAATACTGTCTCACCCAATTCCGATGTCAGTCGCTGAGGGGATCTTCTGACATTTCAGCCAGCTCACAGGAAAGCAGAAGTCCTGTACACATACTTCCTTAGGCCTGGTTCACCAAATGTCCAGCCTCATTACCCTAGTCACACACAGAGCACAAATGTGCCCTGCCTGTCCTACCACCCGTCACAGGTGAAACTGCCAAAGACTTTCATAAATCAGAGCAAGTTCAAGAGGTGACCCAGTGGTCAAAAGCAGCCCTGCCTTGTGTCTGTGGGACCTTTATAGATAGCAGGTCTCAGCACATGGATTTTACCATCCCACACAGAGATGGTCAGATGGACACCAAAGATGCTCATTTGCCAGAATTCCACAGAGCAGTTAACACATCAGTCTCTAAAGCCATTGTCATGGTCTTGCTCCATTCATAGACCAATTCAGGCACCATCCACCACCCAGGCAGCTCTGCCAGCCACCAACCATGATTCCTTACCTGGAGTGATGGAGACTGTGTCTTTCTCCCAAGACACGACACTAACATATTCCTGCACGGAAGAGGGGATGAGGCACTTAAAGACGGCCACGTTGCCACGCATTGACCTTTGATCCTCCACACGGACGGTGTAGGGTTCCCTGAAAACTGTGGGAGATTGAAAGAAGGGTGTCACAAGGTCATGGTGGTGGGAAAAGGGGACAGCATGGGGACAGCAAAGGGGACGGCACAGTGACCATCATTTGCCAAATTAAAACCCAGATTGTATGAGCTAACGGCAATGTGGGGTTAATCCAATGTGTCCTGGGAAATATAGTTCAGATATTGAGCTCTTCATGGGATTGGTGGTACCCAATGGGCAGTAGAAGAGAATAATTGAAACTGGGGATGTCTGAGACACAGACACAGTCCCCATATCCCTGATTCCCTCCTACCTCTCATTGCTTCTATATTATTCCAACTTTGGTACTGACTTTAGGACCATCTTGTCTCTCTAGAGTCTATTCCTACCTTCTCCCAGCCCTGTGTTCATTTTTCACACAGTGTCTCCTGAAGCCACTCATGTGTCACTTCCTGCAGGTAGGCTGACCCTACCTTAACAGTGGGATGAAGAGCTGGGCCTATCCTGTCCTCAGTTTGGCCTCAGCTGGGGGCTCGCTTCTTCCTTCCACCCTCTTCTCTGACAAACAGAGCTTGTCAATCCAGAGCCCCCACTGCCTACTGACCTTGTCCCCAGCAGACACCTGGGCAACATGCCCTTCTGCTCTCCTTGCCATGGTTGCCAGGGTGACACCTAGGGCCCTGGCATTCTCCTCACAAGCAGTGCACCTGCAGCCTCTCTGGCATCATCAAGGGCCTCTTTAATTGGTCATGTTTCCAGTGGACCTGGCCCTTTCCAGGCCTTCATCTTTCCTCTTCTCCAGGCAAGAAGAGAGGAGGGAGGGAGGGAAGGGAAGGGGGAAGGGAGAGGATGGCTGTCAGGCTCTGGTCCAGCCCTCCCATGGGTCTGGCAGCATAGCCTCCATGCAATCTCACAAAGGAGCCTGAGCTGACCCACGAGAGTGCTGGAGTAGTGGAGGTCAAGGGCGGGTTGTGTTGCACACCAACCCTAGGGGTTCTTGGAGAGGCAGCCAAGGTGGACACAAGCATATTAGACAAGGAGGCCTGAGGGCCTGAGCAGCATGGGGAGTGCTGGATGCAAGTAAGTTAACCTTAGAGCCTCAATTTCCTCATCTGTGGAGAAGCACAAAAAAGGCCAGGCATGTGTGAATTACTTCATTGACTTGACCTCATCATCAGTAAGAAACCTTGTGTAGATTTGCTGAGGGGAGTGTGTAACCAGAAACATGACAGCCTTTCCCAGGGCTCCTGGTTATAGAAGCTTAAATCCAGGCTTCAAGGCTTCCAGCTCAATACTTGGGGTTGTATTGGGGCCAAACAATGCAGAAGAGACATCTGCAGGAGCTTGGGAGAGAACCCTTGTCCCAGCAGTATGACCAATAGTTGACCCCCTAGGCCACCCAAGGGCATGGGGGTCAGGGCTCACCCCTCACTCTCCCACAGCTCTGGGCTTAGATTCTTGCAGTTTTGTTCTTTTAGAGAAACCCTGTAGCGGGAGGTCAGAGTCCAGGAGCTCATCTTATCACTAGGTCCGCAGGACAGATAGCAAACTGGAGCAACATGGCAGGCTGGCCTCTTGCACCCAGATTCCCTTGTAAGAAAACCTCTGCCCACACTTGGGTGTCTTACTTCTATCTGGGGCACTTCCTATCTATATCAGAAGTATAGTGTGTTGTGATGCCCCAGTTAAAATGAGTCGATCCAGGACCAACCCACAGAGATGAGACTTTTTTGTTTCATCCCTGCTTCGGTGCCTCCACAGACTCTTTGGAGATCTGGCTCTTTCACTGATGAAGTTTTCCACCATGAATTGTATTTAAATGACATTTCTGTGAGTTGTGCTGCACTCAGATGTTCATCAACTGTGGATGGACAAATAACGTGTGGCCTAGTTACATGGTGAAAAACTATACATCAGTGATAATGAGCGACCTCCCCCCCCATACACACACAACAATAGTGAGAATAAATTCCATGATAAGACTAAGGAGCTGAAGATTGCAGAAGAGGCAGAATGTAGGCCTCCATTTCTGTAAAGCTTGGACAAGGCAAAACATCCAAATTATTCCAAGTCGGGACAGTGGCTGTCCTGAGGAGAACAGAGACCACAGAGAGCAAGAGGGAGACCTCTGAAGTGCTGTGGGTGTAGCTCTATGCTGGGTATTAGTTGAACCATATGGAAATTGCTTCAGTTACACATGATAACAAATGCTTTCTTTGATATATAGTTCAGGAAAAGGAGGTGTCTTAGTTTGGGTTTCTATCACTTCGACAAAACACCATAACCAAAAAGCAGGTTGGGGAGGAAAGGGTTTATTAGACTTGCACTCCAGCACTGCTGTTCATCACTGAAGGAAGTCAGGACAGGAACTCAAACAGGGCAGGTTCCTGGAGGTAGGAGCTGATGCAGAGGCCATAGAGGGGTGCTGCTTACTGGCTTGCTTTCTATTGCTCAGCCTGCTTTCTATAGAATTCAGGACCACTTTCCCAGGGGTGGCACCACCCACCAAGGGCTGGACCCTCCCCTATTGATCACCAGTTGAGAAAATGCCTTATAGCTGGATTTCATGGAGGCATTTCCTCAACTAAGGCTCCTTCCTCTCTGATGACTCTAGCTTGTGTCAAGTTGACACTCAAAACCAGCCAGTACAGGAGGTTTTAGAAAATGAAGCTCAAGCCACAGCTTCCCGTTTCAATTGGTGAGCACTGTGCCACTTAACTCACTGGCAGTGCTGAGCGAGGTAGGTACACACTTTGAATGAGAAGATGAGGTACCTGCCGTAGATGGCCAAGCTGTCCCCAAGTAAATGTTTCTTTCCATCTCTCACACACATATACCGCATACATAACCTCACAATTCCAGCCTGCCTACCCCGTTCTGTGTTCGGACCTCACCAGGAGCCACAATCACAGTGCAGGTGTCTGGTCCCTCACCTGCTTTAATGCGAATGTTAGGGCTCCGGATCTTGCCGGCTGCATTCTCCGCAGTGCAGAAATAGTCATTGTCGTGTATAAAGCTATTGAAGGCAGACGGGGAGAAGGGGTAGAGCTGCAGAGTCCCGTTGGCATGCACGTGCCGGATATGTGGCACATCGTAGATGTCGTCCCCCGTGGCCAGGTACCATCGAAGAGCCGCGTTGGGGGAGCCCGCGGCCGGGCAGGGCACCACCACACCCACAGAGCTGGAGAAGGTTACCTGCTGCAGGGAATCATTCACAAAGTAGAGGCTGGTGCCAACATCCTCAGGGCGGGCTGCAGGGGAGGCAAGGAGAGAGATTTGGTTAGGGTCAACTGGAGAAACATCTGGAAGTCTTGCATGCTGGCACTGATTCATCCAGCCTTCGAGAGTAGTCAGTCAGCCAGTAAGGACTCATTGAACCCCAATTATTTACCAGGAAATGGCAAAGAAGAGAGAGGACACTTCTGCCCTATACATGTTTCTTGGTTAGTTGGTACAAGAATGACAAAAGTCAAAAGTCTCATTTACTGTGTTGAACCAAGTCCGTGGAGAAGAGGCTGTCATAACCCTGTTGCACGAGGGTTATGCACATACCAGGAGGGACACTGAGATACCTAGATCCATACTTACTTAGCACCTATTCTTTGCAGCCTGCCTCCAGACATTTCTTTAACTACTTGCACAGCCCAAGGGGCAGATGGCCTCTGTCCTCCCCAACCCCCCTCCTTTCTCTATTTCTCTGTTTTAAAATGTCTTTATTTTATGATATATGTGTGTGTGTGTGTGTGTGTGTGTGTGTGTGTGTGTGTGTGTGTGTGTGTTTTACCTGTATGTGTATATATGTGCAGCACATGCATGTGTGGTACTCACAGAGGCCAGAAGGGCATCAGATCTCCTGGTACTAAAGTTGCCACGTGGGTGCTAGGTACTGAATCTGGGTTCTTGGAAAGAACTAGTACTTTGAACCACTGAGCCATTTCTCCAGCCCCACAACTCTCTTTTCATCACCCATATTAATTATAGTTTCCATGGCTTTGATAAAAACACATGACAAAAGCAACTTGGGGAGGAAGAGGTTTGTTTGGCTTACAGGCTACTACAGTCCATCATCAGGGGAAGCCGAGGAAGGAGCCTGGAGGCAGGAGCTGAAGCTGAGACCATGGAGGAATGCTCTTCACTGGCTTGCTCCCCATGGCTTGCTCAGTCTGCTTTCTTGGGACTCAGGACTACCAACCCAGGGGTGGTACCACCTACAGGGAACTGGATCCTCCCACATCAATAGTTAATCAAGAAAATGCCCTCCCACCCCCATGCGCAGGTTTGCCCACCACAGGCAATCTGGCGGGGGGGGGGCATTTTCTCAAATGAGGTTCACTCTCTCTAAATAACTCTAACTTGTGTCAAGTTGGAAAAAAAACCCAAAAACCAAACCCTAGCCTGAACATGTCCTTTCAGTAAATGTAGGATACTCAGGGGATTGTCCAAGAGCACAGGGCTGTTGCAGAGTTGAAATTTGGAGGCCTTGCTAAGTAAGGTCCCTTGCTCTTCCTAGACTGCAGGCGACAGGGAAAGGGCCTCCCAATCTCAGCCTGGAAAGAATAGGTGGAGGAAGTGGGAATCCTTGAGGGCTGCCTTGGATCCCTAAAGGTCATCAGTGCCTTTTCCAGATGACCTTTTGGGATGTGGAACAAAAGGCCCAGTCTTGGTCTTGACTGCCTACAGTTGTCCCTGCTCTTTCATCACCAGCATTCCCCTTCTCAACTGGGCAGTAAGCAGGGTGGACAAACCTGGGAAAGACTCCTTCCATCCCTAATGCTCTTCCGAACCCCAGTCCTATAGAGCAACATCCTCAGGGCCACCTGGCAGGAAGGCCAGCGTCTGATCCTTCTATCCCAGCATCAGGCCTTGGGAACCTCCTACTCCTTCCCTGTTGTGGGAATTAGGGGGCCCCCCTCCCTACTCAGGGTCCTTCCCCTTTAAGAAGGCCAACCCAGAGGAAGAGAGACCTGGCCCCCTAGTCTCCTGTGGGGAGCCAGTCTCTCTCCACCAGGCAGATGAAAGAGTAAGCAACGGGCTGCTGCTTGTTTAAAGAACGTTGCGGGGGACCCAACTTGACCTCAATTTCCACAACTTTATGGGGAGGGGGAGAGCCCACATCCGGACTGTATTAATATTCTTGCCTTAACTCGGAGCAGAGCCTCTAGGGAGATTATACCAGGCAGGTCGTTGAGGAAGGCCATTAAGCCTCATTGGCCAGAGCAATTCACATCATCTCATAAAAAGCCGTGATGAAGCCATTAGCAGCTGTGCTGGAAAAAAAAAACATCCATGGGCTCCTGGCTGCAGTGTCAGGGGCATCCTCTTAGCAGAAAATGCATTTGCGGTCCCCACCAGGCCCTGTACCCTCAACAACTGAAAGGCCCTGGGGGAGGCAGCTCACTCAGCAAGCTCCTCACGCTGCCTCCCTGTAATAGTCCAAGCATGGTTGAGTGTGTCTGCAAGGGAGACCCTCAGAAGCTCTTGTAGCAGGCTTGTTCTCTGTGGCTGGAATATTCCTCATGATATTCCTGATCTTGTGATCAGGCCATTTTACAAGTTAAGCCGGACTCAGTGAGACTTCTCAGCATGCCCATGTATGGGGCCCCATTTTCATCTTCTGAGAGGCCCGCCTGACCAAGATGAATTCAACAAGTAATTGGCATTGTCCCTTTTATGGCCTCGTGGCATCCTCCCAATGGCCTAGGACTGAGTGACCATTGTCATCCTGATCTACAAAGAAGGAGATTGAAGCACTTCCTTGTCTTCCTCAAGACACACACAACCAGTGAGATTTCTGGGATGCCCACTCAGTCAATTTGACACACATTGCTTTCTTTTTGTTTGTTTGTTTTTTGTTTTTCAAGACAGGGTTTCTCTGTGTAGCTTTGGAGCCTTTCTTGGCACTCGTTCTAGAGACCAGGCTGACCTCGAACTCATAGAGATCCACCTGCCTCTGCCTCCCGAGTGCTGGGATTAAAGGCGTGCGCCACCAACGCCCAGCTTCACACATTGCTTTCTTAACAGGCAATGTTAAGAAAGCTGTAATGTGATCGGTGCAATACAAAGAGGGGCTTCCTCAAATACAACCAGGCCACACCAACTTCTTACTCTCCCTCCCTCCTCCCTCTCTCCCCCCTCCATCTCTCCTGGAAGTGGCTCCTAGTAGACTCTAGTATCCCAGAAGTCCTTAGCTTAGCCTTAGGGATCGGGAGCATCCCTCTGGGTTTCTGGGTGCTTCCTGAGATGACCTAATTACTTAGCTACCCCTACCTTGTCAGCTTCATGGATACGTGGAGCCAAACCCCACCAAGGAATGGACTCTCCCCTGTACCTGACAAATAGACATAGGGAAACTGAGAAATTTCTCAAACAGATACAAATCCTGGAAGTGTTCAATTCATGAAGGAAGGCTCCCAAATACTTACTGTAAAGGTCTGATGAAGAAATTTAAGGTGGACAGAGCCCTTTTTGATAACAAGAGCTACACAATGGCGGCAGCAGTCATTGACTTCACCATCAGCTGTGGGCCACATTTTGGGCCAGGCTCACTGAGATCATTATATTTCTATCAGTAATAGGTAGCTATTGTCCTTCATCTTAACTCCCTAAAGTGAATCATCATCATCATCATCATTTCCATTTTACAGATAAAGAACTAAGACTGAGAAGCTCACTGACTTACCTAAATTTACACAACATGGCGAGAGTCAGAACAGGAGCTCAACTGTCATAGACCTATTTGCTCTGCTGGAACAATCAAGCTGGAGACGAATCAAACCACAAAAACCTGGCTTACCAAGCGTGGAAGCCCTGCCTACCCTCTCCCCACCCAGGCCACACCCAAATGCACATTCCTATCTCCTCCACTGGCTAGCAATTCCTTCCCCTCTCCTGGCCTCTGAGAACAGCCCCTCCCAGGCCCTTTCTGCTCCCACCAGGAGCATCAACCACAATGACAGCAGCCCTCCTGCACTTGGAGGTCCCAGAGCCAAGGACACAAGGTTCCCAGCAACTACAAATGGGTAGATTTAATTGATGAATTGACTGGGATTGTCCAGCCACCTGTCAGGGCTGATGAAACAGCAGATTTATAGCAAAAGACGAGTAGCCTCATATTTCTCCCACTCCAGGATGCGGGCTGCTGTCTTCAGAGTGTGGGGGAGCTGGGGCGGATTAGACACACCATTCATTTCTGCTTAAGGTTCTGACAGTGCATTGCCATCATGAAACATCACCCGCAGGTGTAAAACAATAGCATTTTGCACTTAGGTTGGGTTCATATTTTACCCTCACAAGGCACCTGTCATCTCAAAATGCAGAAGAAGCCCTTAAATAAACATTAATTTAGCCTCACCCTGTCTGCCAATGGAAGGGAGTAAACAGATCTGGAAGAGGGAAACTGAGGCATTGCCAACCAGATATCTGGATTTCTTGCCACTGAAAGAGTGAAAATCTTGGCAAATCAGTCAGTGAATAGATGTGGAAGCAATGGTACAGAAGGGGAGTAGCAGGTGTTCAGGGACCCAGTCTGACCCCAGAGAGCCTAGTGTGGCCTCTCCAGGACTTCATCTCCTGCTCCTGTTGAGGTCTACAGAGCAGTGGTGTTGCAAAGGAGCAAGGAGATGGGGAGCCACAGAGTCTTGGAAACAGTCTGACAGAACTGTCTATCTTCTAGAGGCTCACATCATCCACTGTGTGACCTTATGTAAGTGGCTTAGCCTTTCTGGGACACATTGTGCTCATATCCAAAAGAGGCAGAGTGAGGTGGAGCAGGAGAAATAGCACGTCTTACCTTCCTTGTGGGGCTGCTGAGTGTAGTGGGGGGGGCGGGGTAAAAGGCTCAACTCCTCTACCAAGGATATATGGGTGGGAGGTTCCAGGGTGCCTAAAATGATCAGGAGAGCTCTGCCTGCAGCTCTCCAGAATTCAAACCTCTCCGGTTCCTCTTTGAGCTGACTCCTTATCCTTCCCAGGTCCTCCTTGACTCAGGTCATAACCACTCTAGGAAACACACAAGAAGCATCAGCCGAGTGTTCCAGAGTATTCCAGGAAAGGTGGGAGGGCCTCGAAAAGCAAATGAGAAGTATGCTGCCTTTCAGGTCTACTAAATGGAGAGCCAGAGAGGGGCTATGCCTTGGCACAGAGCTGAGTTTGGAAGGGTGCTATGCCAAGAATAGCTTTCAGATTAAAGCTGGGGTGCTGCAGGGCCAGTTACCCCACAGGCCAGCCTTCACCAAGCTGGAAAGTGGATGGGACTAGGCGGCTGGCCTGGGAGGCATCACCAGGAAGCTCAACATGACAACAGTAAAGACTGGCAGTGAGTTGTGTGTATTTGGGGGACTGTGGAAACCTCCAGGCTGGAGTACTGGAGGGCTGGAGAGGAGAGGCAGCGGCGGCTGTGATAGCCTGACTCCTGCAGTGGTGGAAGGAGTAGGGTACAGGTGGTGTCTATGAAATGGGAAAGGCATCAAGCAGGATGTCCAAGTGCTTCCTCACAATGGTGACTGCCCTCATTCAAGTAGATTCCAGACACAGCTTTTAGGGCTGGACATCTCTCCGGAGAGTCACTGGCAGGGTTGGTGGCACCAGGTCCCAGAAAGGGGCCCAACATTTCCTGGGTGGAGGCTGGACTGTGCACCGGGCACAGGGTGTTAAGTGTGTTTCCGTGGCCTTATTTCGTATGTACACAGACATGAAAAATAAGGGTCCTGTGAGTGAAAAATAGGAAGTTCTGGGGGAGGGGATCAGTAACTTCTGCAAGATCAAAAATGTAGGAAGAGAGGGCAGCAGCAAGCCACAAATGGTGTGCACAGGGATTCCCAACGGCTCAGGAGGCTGAGGTAGAAGGATGGCTTGAGCCTAGGTGCTCAAGACCAGGCTGGACAACAAGACTGGATGTCTCAACAAACAGAGAAAGAAATAAGAGGGAATAAAGATATATGGTAGTGGGTAGGTGGGTGGGTGGGAGGGTGGCTGAGTAGGTATATAAATAAATAAATGTAGGTAGGTGGAAAGGTAGATAGGCCAGGAATAAGGAGTGGAAGGGATGGGGAGAAGGCAGGAAGAAGAGACAGAAGGAAAGGAGGAGAAAGAAAAGAAGGAAGGAGGGGAGAGGGGGAAGGGAAGAAAGAAAAGAAAATTAAAAGGAAAAAGAAGAGAGGAGAGAGCAGGAAGGAAGGGAGGGAGAAGGAAAAAGAAAGAAAGGAGTGAAAAAGAGAAGAGAAGAAGGATGATAAAGAGGAAAGGGGAGAAACAGGGAGAGAGAGAGGGAGAGAGAGAGGGAGAGAGGGGAGGGTGGGAGGGAGGGAGAGAGAGGAGGGTGGGAGGGAGGGAGGGAGAGAGGGAGGCGGGCAGGGAGGGAGGGAGGGAGGGTGGCAGGGAGGGAGAAGTGGACCCTGGATCCAGGGAAGGGTAAGGGCACCAGGCTGCACAGTACTGAGTTCCTAGTCTGGGACCCAATGACATTTCTCCTTCACCTTTCTCTCCAAACTAACCCCAGTTAGAAAGGAGTTCCCATGACAGCAGACCACAGCTCTCCCCTTAAATCTCTGTCACCCCCATCCAGCTCTTTCTTCTCTCTGCAGACAGAACCAAGCAAATTTACCGAGAGCAAGGAAAGGCGGGGGAAACCCTTCATAAATAAAGAGAGAGACATTCAGATCAACAGCAAAGCTGCTTCTGGTCAAAGGGGGAAATGGATTTTTAATAGAAAATGGAAGTTATGGGCCTGGATGTCATGTGACAGACGTCCAGACTTAAACCCATTTAATCTTCTCTACCCATGTAACATTGAGCACCACCCGGACGCTGTGTTTCATAAAACAGGCTCCAAATCGCTAGGAGATTAGAAGTGTAGAAATAGCACGGCAATATTTTTAAACCAGAAATCGCCCCCAGGCATCTGGCTGCCCCCAGGGTCACAGCTAGAACCTGCATATCCATCCTATCTACCAACTAGCTCACCCTTAGCTTGTCTGGGCATCACATGGGGGATTACTTGGCAAAGGAAACCTGACACGGGTGTCGCCTGTAGCGACACCAGTGGTCTCCCACCCACCTGCCTAGAGCGGGGTGGGAAGGTGTCTGGCTGCAGTTTAACACACTCCCAGCATTCCTCTGGGGTGCACACTGAATTACCCCATGCCATCATCAGCAATCAGCAGAAGTGACAACCAGAGGGGACTGAAATATTAACACCTCTCTGCCTCCACAGGGACAATGAGTCATTTAGTTCTCTCTTCCTTTGCAATGTTTACTCCTTTCATTCACTGGACTTTGCATGGAACCCTGTCTGCCAGCACCGGGGACCTGAAACACCGACTCAGAGCTCTAAAAAGTACTTGCCCAGGCCTAGCATGCGTGGGTAGAGATGGTGGCAGGTCTTCAGAGGAACAAGGACCAGACGAGAGGATGGGCCAAGGGGGTTGGAGGACCCTTTTACTGCTCAGAGCTGTGAATTCCTGAGGACAGCACCCTCCCAGTGATCACTCCATCTCCTGAGCACAAAAGCAGGCACTTACATGGTGGTAAGAGCCTTAGTTCCTGTACCACACTCCCTGGGTTTGAATCCCTGCTTTATCACTTACAAGCAGTGTGTGGAACCCCAGGCAAGACCACCTCATCTCTCTGTGCCTTAGTTTCTATAAGACTGAGGTGACAGTATCTACCTCAACTACAGTTTTTGGAGCATGTAAGTGTCTGGCACCACTCAAGTATTTGGGGATGTTGTTATGAGTATTATTGTCATAGCAGACAAGCAGGAAGTACTTGTGGGGTAAACGAGTCCTTATGCAATAAATATTTACTGAGCACCCAGGATGATGGTGATAATCAGAATAACTTAAAACAGTGATGTGCAAACATGAATATGTATAAGAATCACCTGGGAGTCTGTTAAAGATGCAGCACCTTAGACAACAACCACCCTGTGCCTGTCACAGGACCAGCAATGCTATTTTAGAAGTTAGTGTCTCTGTCCACACTCACTAGCCATAGGTGGGAAAAGTAGATGTACCACACTGGACTTCATGTTTCCCATTCCAGCAGCATAGTTTTTGTGGGCTTGCTGACAATCCTTCCCACCGTGTGTATTAACTCAACTTGGAAACCAAGTTAATCCAGGAAGAGTTACATGATCAATGAACAAGCATTGCAATAGCAGTCCCACTGTTGTCCACTTCCCCTGATGACCCCACTCCCAACAGCCTGCCTCGGAGTCTCTTAGGTAGGGCCTTCAAGGTTTTGCAGATTATTTTGCAAGGTTGATTGCATCTATGCATTTACACACAAAGGTTTACAGGTGAGACAGACAGATTGTGTAGCATCACTCATGCCCCAGCTGGGGAAACTGGGCCCAGATGGGAAGCAATCTTAGGGCCTCTGTTCAGCCACCAGTATGTGCCAAACCCCAGAGGGCCACCTAGACACCAGAAACCTTTTTGTGGTTAATTTGCACTTGGAGATAGTGTGAGGCTAGGCTCTGGGGAGGAGTGGGTAAGTCTCCTAGACGGCACCACAGTGCTTCCCAGGTAACATGACTTTGTGTTGTCCTTGGGCAAGATGAAGCCACAGGGACCAAGTCTCCTGCCTCCTGCCCTTGGTTTGCCTCAGATGTGGGCACAACTGACATCTAATCTGCTTTCTATTACTGTGTTAAAACACCATGACCTAAAGTAACTTGGGGAGGAAAGGATTTACGTGGCTTACAGGTTACAATTCATCATGGAGAGACATCAAGGTACCCAGAACCGAAGCAGAGAGCACAGAGGAGCGCTGCTTACTGGCTTGCTCAGCTTGCTTTTTCTTCAGTCCAACCCAGTATGTCCTGCCCAGAATGGCACTGCCCACAGTGACCTGGGCCCTGCCACATCTATCATTCATTTTATAAAATGGCTGCAGGCCAATCTGATGAAGGCATTTTCTCAATTGAGGTTCCCTCTTCACAAATAACTAGCTTACATCAAGTTGACAAGAACAAAAGCAAAACAAGAAAACTAGCCAGGACCCCTAGGTTACCACACTCTTCACACTATCTTGGCCACTGATGCTGAATTTTCAGCATCTCTTTGGTGCCAGGTGACCACGAATAAAGAACTTTTTTGCAGCATTACTCACTTAATTCTTATGCCAAGCCTTTAATGCAGCCATTGCTCAAAATCCCATTTTTAAAAAGACCCAACTTCATGGATAAGCAGATTGGTTCTTTCCTGATGCGGCCCTCTTTCTCATGTGTAGCTGTGTTTCAATGACATCCACCTTGAGTCCCTCAGCCACTCTACAGACTAGATTACACTAAGACTGTCTCCAAGGGCACGTTACAGAGGAGTGTCTGATACAGGCAGCAATCTGGAACAGGGCAATTCTGCATTACTTGGGGGCCATCTCGAGTATTGGATATTTTATTTCTCTCTCAACCCAATGTCAGCAGCTCCCTGCTCTAGTCATTGAGATGACCACTTTTTCATTGAGATTGGCTGGTCAGGGTATTCCTCGTTCCCATCAGAAACAGCGGTGGGTTTGTTTTTGTTTTTGTTTTTGTTTGTTCTGTTTTTTTGGTTTATTTGTTGTTTTAAAATAGTATTCTCAACACAAACATGGTTCCCCTAACTAGCAAGCAGAGAGAGAGCTTTGAGATCCAATGGGATGTAGCATCCTCCAGCTTCCGAGGCCCCAGTCCCATCGGCTCCAGGAGGAGTTATGGGTAACAGCTGACAGCTGGGTAGAATCTTTAATCTTCCAGCCCTTTCTAGACAAGGCCTGTCAAAGGAAGGCCCCTTCTGGCCGGAAAGTTCTTTCTAGGGAGTCGGCTCAGACAGCACAGTTGTCCCTAGAGAATCCCAGATTTAGATTGTTAACACTTGAGGGATTTAAGAGATTATTTTCTCCAATCTCTTCCATTCACAAAGCCTAGAGAAGGGGAGTCACTTACCCCAAGGACACTAGCCACTGCCTAGACTGGGGTCAGTGCTGGCTCCGGGGTTTCTTCTGTCAGGTACACTGGAACATCATGAAAGAGATGATGTCACCTGATGAAGCGTCAGAGGAATTAGGGAGGCTCTCCAGCTACAAGAGCAACCCCAGATGTGAAGGATGCCCATTTACAAGTGGCTGATGGGTGACAAGTGGAAGGGGCCTTTGTTTTAATCTGTGGTCCAAAGATGGAGTCAAGATGAGAGTAGAATGCACAAGATCATGACAGGCCTGGACTGGGTGTAAGAATGGGCTCTAAAATGCACAAGCCACACAGCCAGGAAACAACAGGCTTAAAGATACTGGACATATAAGAGACGAGCAAGGGAACCAGGTAGAGTAGCTGGAGAGGTACCATGCCTGTCTGGGAGATGCATTCCGTGTCCTTCAAAGCACTTTGCAACTTCGGGGAGACCATTAGTCAAGACTAGTAAGATTCTTTTCCTATTTGCAAAGCTGGCTCCCACCCGGCATTGGTGACGCATGCCTTTAATGCCAGCACTCGGGAGGCAGAGGCAGGCGGATCTCTATGAGTTCGAGTCCAGCCTGGTCTCCAGAGCGAGTGCCAGGATAGGCTCCAAAGCTACACAGAGAAACCCTGTTTTGAAAAACAAACGAACAAACAAACAAAACTGGCTACCAACTTCCCTTACCCCAGTCAGGCCACAGTAAAACCAGGGTTCATGACCCTGTGCTTTAGTCTTCAATGAGATCACCACAGTGAAACTCTCACAAAAGACTGGATTCTCTAGAGTGACAGTCATCCCCAGGGGCTTTAGTTAGGTAATAAAAGCTTATCTAAGCACCTAGGAGGAGGACAGGGGAGCTGAAGTGGGCTTCTTCCTACCACACACGCATGGGGGTGGGGTGGGGGAACTATAGGAAGATGGCTGCTGCAGGCCAGAAAACAAAACTAGGGGAATTCCCCATAGGTGAGGAATGGTGAGGGCATGGAGGGAGACAGGCACAAACAGTTATCTCTTTTTGTGAGACCTTCATCATTACCTATGATGAAATAATAGTAATTATACCTTATAATTTAGCATAATATTATTTATAGGGCAAAAACTGCTTTGCTGTGCTTTTTTTCAAATGTGTGTGCATTTATATGCTGTCTTCTCCATGTACAAAGCACTGTCACACAGTGTTTGGTTTTATTCCCTTTATTCTTGCATACACGCAATAGCTAGGACACTTATCATTCTACCCATTTTACAGATTATAGAATAAAAGCATCTCAACTTGCCTATGATAGACAAACCAAGCCTTGTTTTCTGGGTCCACAGAAAATGTTCTCTCTAACCGTATGTATGACTGCTCGAGCACACACACACATCTCTTTAGAAAAATCAGCTTAATGAATATGCAACTAGCATTTAAATAACTGTTCTTAATGAAGATGGTGACCTTGGAAACTGTCAGAGCAAGCTTCGTGTAGAGCAAGGGCATGGGGAGGGTGCCAGGGGTGCTGAACAGATGAGGAGAGTAGCAGCTGGAGTGGCATGGGTGCTACCTAAGGCTAATGCTGCTCGTGCACAGCAGCACTGGACAAACATCTGTCTAACAGGGCACACGGGTTGATGTGCCACAACAACCCCTCCCACATTTACAGAGCCCAAAGGCTACAACCTGCTGTGGACAACCCTTGATCTCTGGGTCATATGTCCTTTCTATGTAGCAGCTTAGTTCATAGAGAGGGCAATGATCAGGGACACTAAAGGTCATGGGTAGTCTCTCAACATCGGATTACCTAGACAACAGAAAGGCTTAACCCAGGAGGGAGAAACACATCCAGAGATCACCCTACAAGGAGCACTTGTACACACTCTGCACTGAGTTAAATCCGTGCTTCTTGCTTTTACTACACCAAGAATACATGCTAAAGATGCACTGTGCGGCCTCAGCCTTCCCTGCACATGAGAAACCAACCCTGGCTTCCCTCAAATGCTAGACCTCAGAGTCTAGACTCAAGCTCAGCCCTCTCCATTTCCATTGCTGCCACTAGCCATGATGAATGGAGCAAAGTGTGGGGCTGGACTCCCCAAGGACAACCAGGTGGCCACTTGGCTGCAGCTCTCTTGCTAAAGCAGAAACCTAAAGGATAACCTGCAAAGTGATAGATGGGAAGGAACTCCTGTCCCCTGTCCTGGTCATCATTTGGTCTTTCTTAGTATCATAAGGACTAAGACAGTTGACCTTTCTGGAAATGTGGCTAGCTAATACAACTGCTCAGAAGAGACAGGATTCCAAATTATTTTGGGGTCAAGGCAGGAGGAGGAAGGTGGAGAACAGTGTAGGAAGCAGAAGGGGCCTAATGTTTATTGAGCACCAGCCCTGTTCTGGATAGAGTTAGTGCTTTATCTTCCTTAGTCTCAATGCACAGATAGGGGGAAAGGAGGCTTAGAGACCCCCCCTCCCAGTCTTAAGTCTGCTATATGCAGAGCTAGGATGTGCACAAAGGGCTTGATTTGGCTCCAAATTTCCACCGAAGAAGCCAGACCAACATGTGCACACAAGCACATGTGTACACACACACACACACACACACACCACCACCACCACCACCAACAACAACAACAACAACAACGTATGAAACAGATAAAAACACTAGTTGAGGTATTGGATAGGAAGAGCAAAGCTCAGTCCTTCTAATTCTACCCATCACCCATCCCCCAAGACACCACTTAGAACTCCACATAGCACCCTTTAGAGCATGCACTCCCAGGGCTCTGTTAGGCCGGGACCCTTCTGGACCAGCAAGAACAGAAGCACATTCCAGAAGGCCTAAGAGATGCACCTGCCAGAGTGAGTTTTGCTCAGAGTCCCCAAAAAACAGACAAGGCCATCCCTAGACCATGCTCATATCAGAGATGTCCCAGCTGACTTCCCAAGAGTAATCATACAGCTCTCCTAAATGCTTGTCCTCCAAGCATTACTCCAAACTCTACATGGCCCACTTGCCTTCCTACTGCCCCCCATGGAACCATCTACAGGCCCAAACTGCCTTAATCCTGATAGAAGAAGCAGCAGGCTCTGGCTTCACTTCCTCAGAGGCTACCACCCTTCCCAAGGCTGGATATTGTCTAACTGGAGGATGAGAGAGCATGGTGCCTTACCCAATACCCCCATCCCATCCACCAATGGTTCTTCACTCCTTACCACCACTGGCAGCACACAGCTCCCTCCATTCAAATGTTCCATTCCCAGAAGGCTAATGTTGCCCCTAGGTTCCCATAACTGGAATCCTGAGGCCAGAGGAATGACCCACACCCCATATTTGCTCTGCCTCAGGCTATCTCTGCTTATTGTCACCCATCTTATCCTAATCACCCAGTACCACTATCTACCTTAGGTACAGCAGGTAAGAGCTCCTGGGTTTGCTCTGCCAGCTCTCAGCACATGTAGGCCTAAAACTTGGAAACCATATGGAAGTTACCAGGCCATTAGTCTCCCATTCCTGTCCATTTCTATTCCATACAAAGAGAAAGCTACTGCTTAGCTCCTACTGAAGCCGGCATTGGGATACTCCTCACAGGACCAGGCTCTTGGCCTGGCTAGGTGAGTGTGCAAATCTGCATGCAAATTGTATGCAAATCTGGAGCCTGCTCTTGGGTTCCTGGCCTTCTGCCATCTCTGCTGCTTGCAGTTCACCCTATTCTGGCACCCAGGTTCCAATCAATGTATTAGGTTAGGGGCTAGGAAAGCACTTCAGAAAACTTGGAGATCCTTCCTTGTAACTGCTTTAAATTTCCCCTCAAGAAACATGTTCTCCAAGAACATAGGAGAGGAGAGACCCTCCAGTCTCAGGCCTGAACACCCTGATAGAGCTCTCTGAACAAATAAAGTCATACTTCACCAGCCAAGGCAAGGAACCAAACAAATCACAAAGATGGACTCCCTAAAGACGTGGAGGAGATAAGGGCTCTTGTGGACCATCTTTGCCAAAGGCTCCATGCCTGTAATGTGCTCTAAGCAGACCCTCACCCTGTGTTTGGGAACCCCCTAGCCTACCTGCTTCTCGAGCAAACTGTCACCAGGCTAAAACTGACTGTTTGTATGCCCACCTCCTCCCTCTTTGTAAGAAAAACAACCATTCTGGCCAGTGACCGGCACCTGTTCAACTTCGGTGCTGCCTTTGGGTCAACGGCTTACTAGCTTTTTCTCTCCAATTGAGCTCCTCATTCTGCGGCAGAAATATTTTAAGGCAGCGAGCTTTGATGCCCAGGAAAAGGAGCATCAGAAAGGTTTGCCAGGCATCCACGGCAATTGCCTTCTCCTTCGTGTTTGTTATTCCAGCAGCCAGGGTCCCTCTGACCACCCAACCCCTCCCAGACATTCACTGGTCCTTCGCCTACCTTCACTAAGTTGTACTTGCCACTTCTAGATTTTAAAAACATGCCCCCAGCAACCCCCCTTTTAATTAGATGCTGAACAGAATGCTAGAGATTTTCTTAATGGCCTGACAAAGGCTTTTAATTTGGTCTTCTCCAGAGAGAGGAACCCTGAGTCCCCATCCGAGAGGTTGGGGTGGGAAATGAAAAAATCAATGCAACCCATTATTTTGGCTTTTAGAAAACAGGGATTTTAGTGCCGAGGAAGCTTGTTCTTTTACACAGTAAAAATGCAAATTCAGGCAACACAGATGCTGGCACGCTGGATGTAACAACAGAGAAAGCCTCGCTGGGGTTCATCTGGCTGCCCAGACCTGGATTTGTTTTGGCAATAATAAGGCAGTTATTGGAGACTCGATAACAGATTATTAAAACACCTTCCCCGTTTAGTTCTGGGGAAACGGGCTGAGCTCGGGCTTCATCAAAAAAAAAAAAAAAAAAAAAAAAAAAAAAAAGGTATTTTGAGAGGAATGGAAATAACAGAAGCTTAAAACATTCAATAACTGCTTAATTCCATCCAGAGGACGCTCCATCTCCCCCTGTTTTCTTCTCTCTGCCTGCCGCCTCCCGCTCCTCACAGATGGACGTACAAATTATTGCAAGAGGATATTGTTTTCTGTAACAGGCTGGAACATTCACATTTACATTTTCCTTGGTGCCGCGGGGGTGACTGGCAACGGGAGAGAAATAAACCACGCCCCATCTTTCTTGCTTTCCCCACATTACATCTTCCCCAGCCGCCTCCACCACCCACCTACCATGCCACCCCAAGCAGAACAGGCCCCTGGGGATCAGCCTGGCACCTAAGACCCAATTAAGGCACCAAGGAAAAGATAGGCCTGTCTGGCAAGGCTGCCTGGCGCCCAACACAGATGCTGGTACGCAGAATGGCAGGGGAGCCAGGGATCCACAGACCCAAAGGCCACCTAGGGTTGCCATACCTGGTAACTCTACCCAGAAGACCTACTAGTAGCAACTTCCTGTTAGAGTAGGAGAGGGTTCTGCCCCTCCAGCTGTTGCCCTGTGGCCTTCTGGGCCTTTCTCCACCCCCACCCCCATCTGCTCCTTCCCTATCAAATAACCTGGGCTTCATTTATTAATGCAGAGCTCCTGGATAGGGAAAGGTGTTGTCCTGCAGGTGTTTGTGGTCTCTGTTACTGAGAAATGGACTATTCCTGGGGCAAGGTTGGGGACAAAGCATCCGAGTGTGGCCGCACCTCTGGTCTGTGTTTCTTGCCTGACAAAATGGAATAGGAATGGGGGTTGGAGTGAGAGCTATGGAGAGAGAAAGCCGCTCCTCACCTTATGTATATTTAATATTAACGTAATTAAAGCTGTGAGCCAAACCAGCCTGCTGGGGTGGAGGGAAGCAGGAAGAGCCCCAGGAAAGAAAACTGGGGTGTGTAGTGGGGGCAGTAGGCAAGTTTCTGGCCTAAGATGGGATGAAGGGGTCATTTCAGGGGGCAAGGAGTCAAACAACCTAGACCAGCCTTAGTGTGTTATCCAGTGGCCGCCACTGGGCCTAAGAAAGTCCATTACTTTGCTCATCATCTAAAGCTACCCACTGCCCAGCACTCGGATCTTCTGGGCAAAATCCCAGCAGACTAGGCCATCAGACTAGCTCTGACCGGGTCATATCTACAAATAAAGGTTAGCATCCCCCCCCCCCCACCTACTGGACATTGCTTTGGGCTCTGGCAGGTTGCAAACTCAGCTTCGGCAAAAGACTGGACCCCCTCCCTGGGCTCTTGACTGCCCTTCTCCATCGCCTAGGGGGGCAAGAATTATTGTAGGTCCTGGCCAACCCAGGCAAAGGGGATGGATGGATAAGCTGCCCTCCGGCGCGAAGGAGAAAAGTTAGAGGGCTGAGCAGGTAAAGCCGAGGAGCGAGGAGCGTCTGTGCTCTACAGCGCAAGGGCGCGGAGTTCGGCCGCCTCCTCTCCCTCCCGCCATCTGCGCGCCCGGGGGCACGTCCTCTGCCACAGCCTAGAAGCTCAACTGGCCGCGCTGGCCAGGTCCCGATTTGGTGCCCAGGTTGGTCACGATCGGGAATGCCTGCCTCTTGCCAACCCCTCAGTTCCGGCTACCTCTTAGATCAGATGCGCGGCGCCCCAGGAGCTAGTCTGGACATGCCGGACACCTGGACGCACCCCTAGCGACCTTTTCTCTCAGAGGAAAGGGACACGCCCCCCAATCTGAACACTTGTCCCTGGGTCCAGCAGGCCAAGAGCGAGCGGAGAGTCTCGCACCTTGGGGCAGGCTGCCTAAGGTGACCAGGGAGACTCGGAGAAGCCGGGGCTAGCGCCTGGGGTACGGTGGTGGGATATAGGTGAGGGCGACCCTTGGGTCTGAAGAACAAACTTGCTGCCGAGGGAACCCCCGCCTCCCGGGACCCCAGCTCTCCCAGCCCTGCACCCAGCCAGGCGCGGATAAGCGCCATGCGGTGCGCCGGCATTTGCGCCAGGGCGGGGGTCGAGGGCGGTCGAGGGGCTCACGAAGCTACAGCAGGAGTGAGCCTCCTTCGGTCCGAGGACCCAGTTACCGAAGGCTCGCGGTTGAAGTCTTGGTCCGAGGACCACCTGGCTCGCGGGGCACCCCGGGGTCCTGGCTCCAGCAAGCCGCGGGAGCGGGCAAGGAGCTGGGGGAGGGGGGTCAGGGCACAGCTGCAGGCAGGCTAGGATGGGGAAACCAGGGGTTCCTTGGCCACCGCCCCCCACGGGCGCGCCCCTAAACGGCAGGCGCAGGGGGGCTGGCAAACGGTCCCAGGCTGACTCTCACCCTACCCTTCTCGCGGAGTCGCCCCACCCCTCGCGCCCACCCAGCGCCATACACCCGAGTGGGTCCTGCACCCGGGCACCTGGACCCCACCGGGCACCGCACCTCGCCTCCAGCCGCGCGCATCCCGGCCCCGCCGCCTCCACCGCCCAGCCTCCGGCAGCGCGGGTCTCACCTTTGTGTAAAGAGTCCAGGAGCAGGAGGAAAGTTACCAGCCACATGCCATAAAGAGGCCCTATTCTCCGGGGAGGTGGTCCTGTGGCCGGCCGTGCGGCAGCGCCTCTCCCCCGCTCAGCGCGCTCCCAGCCGCCCGCACTCGGCGCCCCACTCTCTCTGCTCCTCAGCCCAGCGCACGGCGGCGGCTCCTCCCTCCTCGGCTCCCCGGCTCCTGTCATCCGCGGGGCTGGGCTAGGCGGCCGCTCTCTCCGCCCCCCCACCCCACTATACCCCGAGTGATGAGCGCCACTCCAGCTCCAGCCCGGGGGTCCCTTAGCCCCTTAAGCTCAGGGACAGAGGTGGGGACCCTAACCAGACCGTCTCGATCTTGCTTCTCTGGCTGAGAGAGGAGAGGGGTCCCTGTCAGCCACGGGCTTTGAGCCTATGGTCGCAGAGAGACATATGTCATACATGTGCCAAGAGCCCGCCATGCACGGGGCAAGGTTGCTAGGTTTCTCCCGGCTGGGTCATCCAAAGCCATTGCTTGCTGTTTCTTTTGGACTCAGTTTCCCTCCACGAATGAGAGAGTAGGGGTGCTCTGGGCAGCATCTGGGCTAGGATCTTGGAAGACATCTGGTACTCCCCACTCCAAGGCTCAAAACTGCATGCTGCCCCAAATCTTTAGCCACTTCTGTAAGTCAGTGTCCTGGAGAAGTCCGCTCAGTCCACCCCGTCTCTGGCACTGTCCATATTTGCGCTAGCACCTAGTACGTTGTTAGCTTTTAAGTCATTTACAGTGCACAGATAATGCCTGTTCTGTGTGTTCCTTATCCCCATCCCAGTCCCCATCACCACAGCTCTCCCACTTCCAGAAAGTGGCCAATGGTACATAAGTGAGGAGAGTACCCTAGCAGTTACCAAGTGGAAGCCGAATACCTGCTGTGCTCTGGGGCAGGCACCATTGCATGGCTGACTGCTGTGGGAGGTTGGTATGGTAAAAGCCTCCTTTTGTCTTAATTCTCAAATAAGAGGCCACAGGGTCCAGGGAAGAGGTCCAAGCAGCCATGAGCATAAACTAAGTGCCAGCACTGGAATTCTCCATGCAATCGGTCCCATAGGCAGCGTTGGAGATCTTGTTTCCACCTTAACCCACTTGGCTCCAACGGTGTGTGCATTTGACCCAGCTTTCTGAGAGGCATAGTGAGGGTTGGGGGAGCTGGGGTGCTGTTCTAACAGAGAGGCTCTACTCCCACAGATGTCTCACTCAAGTTCAGGTAAAGAGCCAGGTTTTCTCATTCCCAGGTTTTGCCAAAATATGTCTCACATTTTAAATTAAATTTTGAAAACTGAGCGTTTATTTTTTTAAACATGGTAAGACACATCAAATGTGAAATTGCCTTTTTAACCGTTTTTAAATTTGTGTGTGAGGTATATGTACTTGTTTGTGTGTGTGTGCAGCTGCATGTGTATGCATGTGTGTGTAGACCACTGGTCAATGTCAGGTGATTTTTTTTTCCCTTCAGTCTCTCTTCACCTTATTTTTTGAGACAGGGTATCTCACTAAACCTGTCTCACACCGCAAGCACTTCTCAGGGTTCCACATTCACACAAACAAACCCTTTACAGACTTAACTATCTCTCCAGCCCTCATTTACCCTCCCCCACTTTTAAAGCTTACTACTAAGTAAATTCCCAGTGTTGTCCAACCATTGCCACTTCCTGTACCCAGACTTTTCCCTTCAAACCAAGTAGAAACTCTTCACCCATCACACTATTTAACTCCGCATTCTTCCTCTTCTTGGTCTCTGAGCAGTCAGTCATTTGTCCTCTCAAGCTATACATTTCACTATTCTAGGTGTCTCATAAGGAGTGGAACTCATAGCTCTGGCCCTTTCGTGTCTGCCTGAACACATGTTTTCAAGGTTTAACCATGTTACAGCACGTGTCAGAATTTCGTTCCTCTTTACGGTTGAATAGTATTCTATTGTGTGTCTATACAGCATTTGTTTACTCACTCATCCATCAAAAGCACACTTGGGTGGCTTCCGCTTTTGGTTCCTGTGAATAGCGATGCTATCAACACAGTTATAAAGAAAAAAAAAAAACATCTTTGTGTCCTTGCTTTCCATTCTTTGGGGTATAGAACCAGAAGTGTGGTTTCTGGATCGCGTAATAATTTTATGTTTAACTTTTTGAGGAACTGTCAGACACATTTAATTTTTTAAATAGCATTTGGGAGTTTAAAGGGCTCTCACCAGCAATTACTCTGTGTAACTCACATAAGGTCTGTTCAAGTTTCAATAGGCCTCTTTTAAAACTGGTTAGGAAACTGAGGCTCACACACAATCTCCAGGCTTGTTCCAAAAGCAAGACCTGAACCCAGGCCTCTGGACCCCAGCAGCTGCTTGCTTTGTGCTATACAGCCTCCCTGGTGGCTGAGTCCTCTGGTGTTAAGACAGCACTCTGAAGCATATGCCTTTTGGTAGGTGACTTGTCTGCAAATGCACCGTAGAGCAACAGAAGCACAGAGGTCAGTTTGCAGTGGATGCTTGAGATGACCTGCTCCAAAGCTGTGCTTTTCTGGTGGGGAAACTGGTTCACTGCATGCAGAAATCATGCATCTGTCTGCGGCCATACAGGAAGTGACAGAGTCCACTTGTCTTCGCTCCTGTCTTCTCTTCTGTCTCCTTCTCTCACCACCCTAGCCTGTGGGACTCTCTTTCATTGTGTCCCTTCTTGCCAAAGGAGATACTCATGGAGAAGAATCCAGTTATTTAAAGCTAAGCCTATTGACCCAGAGCACCTGGTCAGGCTGTGCCTAAAATAAACCACTAAGTCAGACAGGATGAAAGAGCTCTGTCTGCTACGAGAGGACAGGGCCAAGAGAGGGCCCAGGATGATGGCACAGCTGCTCCTGCTCTGAGCCTCCAGGCTGGAGGAAAAGGAGTCGTCCTCTCTCCATCCACCTCAAGTGCCCCCTAGATTCTCAAATGTCTCCTTCCTACCCATTACACACAACCTCTGTGTTCCCTGAGGGACGCGCTCACTCACCACACCTGCCCCTTGAAGAGGAGCACACTATTCTGAAACAAAGAAATCTAAGGGAGGGCAGGTTCAGGGACTCACTCTAACAAAGAGACTTGCTAACATTGCCCTGAAGAGAGTGGCCTTGGAGTCAGGCTGTGTTCTCAGTCCAACTCTGCCACTTGCTGCAGAGTCCCCTGGGAAATGTATGTGTGTCAGACCCTGGTGTCCTCACCTGGAAAGTGGACACAGCTCAGCATCTTTGGCAGGAAGTCATGTGAGGATTAACTAGGACAAGCCTGGTGGCCGGCACAGCATGGCACAAGTAAATATTACTGATGTCATTGGCTTTGCTCACAAAGACCTTGACTCATGTGAGCTGTGGGGTAGAAACTGTTCTGCTGGGAGAGAGTGGGGTGTCATCTTGCACCCATAACTAAGGAGTTGAGGACCCCAGCAAGTGGAGGTAGAAATACGGAGAGGTACAGAAGCAAAACTGATACAGAAGGGAGGGGGGAAAGAAAGAAGGTAGGGAGGATGGGAGGGAGGGAGGAGGGAGGGAAGGAAGGGTGGAGGGAGAACCTAGTAACAGACAGGCCTTACATTTTTTGTATTGCCATTTCCTAGATTACGCTCCTCTCTGGTACTCAGGAAAAGCTCATTGAGAGTGACAGGCTAGTTCAAATGTGTTCCGAAGTCCCCTTCTCTTCCCCTTGTTTGGGGGTTTCCTCAGGGATAGAACCCTAAGGGGGAATGAAGAGGTGATTCAGTTTGTTCCTTCTTAATTCCTCCACAGTCCCAAACCTGGTGGAGACCCCCCCCCCCCGCATCCACACATAAGTCTACACATACCAGTGTGAGAACAAACACAGTTGCCCAGGCAAACATTCATACGTACAGGTAAACATAAACACTTAATGACAGGCCCACTTGTGCTTAGCTGGGATTTGAATGCAGTCCAAAACTTCATATTGGCTCTTCTGCGTGGACTTGAAATGCATGGGATTCGTTTCTTACAGGGACACCACTTAAAAGCAGTGAGAAATTCCTAATGTTTTCTTGCACTGGAACTCTGAACAAAGTTTTTTTTTTTAACTACTGTCAGTTAAAGCAGCTTCTTGAAGTCACAGGGAGATTGGAAGGGGAGCCCTTTCCAATTCAGGTTAATCATGGATATTTAGGGGGTATTATTTTGCCATGTTGTATTAAGAACAGGGCCATCATGAGAAACAACAGATGTTTTCATTGTTTAGACAATGAACTTTGTTTTTTGGATACTTCTCTACAAAAATAAAGCCATATAATTACTTCAACAAAGCCTTCATGTGTGCTCAGACATTCTTGGGCAATTTCAGTATAAATATGGCTTTCATAGAAGGAATCAATACTGAACCAGGTCGATCTTAAAAACTTAACACTTGGGGTTATGTAGCTAATTTGAGATTGACCTTCGTGGTGCTTGCTCATTGATTGGAAGAGGGGAAAGCAAGGATTTCCCTTCTCTCCTTCCTGTTTGTAATAGATTTGAATGCTATGCACAGAATCTTGGTCTAGGATCTCATGGCATCAGTGTCATCAAACATCTGTGTGACACTGGGTAAGTTCCTTAGTTATGTTGGAGCCCTGCTTCTTCACCTACAGTGAGAGGATTGAACAAAAAGTAAACACATGTATGCAAGAACCTTGGATCCACCCCACACTCCGTGTGAGTGTGTGTGTGAGTGTGTGTGTGTGTGTGTGTGTGTGTGTGTGTGTGTGTGTGTGTGTGTGCCTTTGAAATATGCATTCTTTCTAATGCTGAAAACAGGTAGAATTATAAATTTTTAATCACAGATAGTCAGAAATGAGCAACAATACATAAAACAACTATTAACATTGCCACCTTTACATTTTTTTTAAAAAAATGTATTTACTTTGTGATGGGGAGGCATGGGTGTCAGGGGACAACTTTCAGGAGCTATCTCTCTCCTTCCACCACAGAATCAAACTCAGGTTGTCTAGCTTGGACAGCAGTCATCCCACCCACTTCCATCTTTTAAGACAGGATAAACTACCATGATTCATAGATTATGATGCCACAGAAAACATAGCATGTGTCACTAAATGATCCAAGTCGCATGCCTAGAGGGAAGGAAGCCTTTGCCCATCTTCCACATGTCCTAACAGCATCTGGGATTGTCCATTTATTCTGGCTTCACTGAGCAAGGAGGAAATGCCAAGTTCCTCCCCTTAGGTGGAGTCTCCAGTGCTCATTTTGTTCAGCCTCCTGCCTCAACAGTGACCCCAGCAGGAGTCTAGGAAGGCTGGAGTCTCCCCAGCTGTGTCCTCTCTTCTACTGTCTGATCTCAGCTCAGAGCACTGAAGCTGCCTGGGAGACCAACCCAGGGAGGCCTTAAGAAGTCTGAATGAGGGCTCATGGTCAGAATTCTCTCTAGAAGTGAGACTGGGCTGGGATGGATGCTATAGGATATACAGAGACAAATAGCAATACCCCAAACAAACAAACAAAAAACAGAAACAGTCTGTGTAGCTTCCCAAGTTATCTTAAGATCTCTGATCTAATTCTTCTTCATCCAGTTTTACTTAACTGTTCTCCATATTAAAAAAAAAAAAAAAAAAAAAAAAAAACACCCCTCTGAACCTGCTGGGTGTGGTGACACACACTTTTTCTTTTTCTTTTTAAAAATTAATTTATTGTTTACATTCCAATCTGTTTCAGTTCCCTCTCCCTTCTCTCCTCTCACTCTCCCCACTCCCCCCCCCCCCGCCATCACCTCACATCTGCTCCTAGGACTCCCCTAGGAAGTCCACTAAGTCAACAAGTCCTATCATCTTGTTGAGGCAGGACCAAGGTACCTCTCCACCCTCCACACCCCTTTGTCTAGTCTGAGCAAGGTATTTCTCCATATAGAATGGGCAGCACACACCTTTAATCCCAGCACAGGGGAAGCAGAGTCGGAGGCAAGCAGATCTCTGTGAGTTCAAGGCTAGCCTCATCTACATAATGAGTTCCAGGTCAGCCGGGACTACGTAGAGAGACCCTGTCTCAAAAAACAACAAAACAAACAAACAAACAATGTTTTCAGATCCTTCTCCAAGGGCTAGTCCAATAAATATAGTCCTTACCTCTCATCAAAGAAACTCATCTTTGTAACAGGCAGGCCATTACAGAAAATCACAACCAATCAAAACAAAGAATTGTTGAGCCCAGGCCCAACTGATACATTTACAACATAACTCCTGGAGGGAAATAATTGCAGAAAATGGGGCAGAAAGATTAGAAAGCCAGAGAAGCAGGAGTTTGCTCTGAGATTGTGTCTCTTAGGAACCTCAAAAACTACACCCATAGTAGTTCGTGACTGCATACAATTAAGCTGGACAAGGACAGCAACAACAGACGTATGAACATGGACAGAGGAAAGACCTCAACCCTACACATAGAGCAACAGACAACTAAGAAATGCTGAAAGGGGGAGAGATGCTTTTCTCCAGAGAAAAGCACACCAATTAGTTACCCAGTGCCAAAAATCAGCCCTAAAAACATACATATACAGTAGCATTCTATAAAAACATACATATACAGTAGCATTGTATAAAATATATATACAATAGCATTGTATGAAATATATATATATAGTAGCATTGTATAAAATACATACACAAATAACATTGTATAAAAACACATATAGAAGTAGCATTGTATAAAAACATACTTATACAGTAGCATTGTATAAAAATATATATACAATAGAATTGTATAAAATACGTATACAGTAGCATTATATAAAAAGTTACATATACAATAGTATTGTGTAAAAATACATACACAAGTGATATTGTATAAAAACACATATAGAAGTAGCATTGTATAAAAACATACTTATCCCAGCACTCAGAAGGCAGAGGCAGGCAAATATCTGTGAGTCCGAAGCCAGACTGATCTACAGAGTGAGCTCCAGGACAGGCTCCAAAGCAATACAGAGAAACCCTGTCTTGGGGGGGGGGAAGAAACATACTTATACAGTAGCATTGTATAAAACATACATATACAAGTAACATTGTATAAAAACATATATACTCAAGTAGCATTGTATAAAAACATACATATATGTTTTATAAGTAGCATTATATGGACTGAGAAGTTGTACTTATGGATTTAAGAATGAGTGTGTTTATAAAACAGTAACTAATGAAAAGGGGCCTATGAATTAGAAAGATCAAGAAGCGATCTATGAGAGGGTTTGGGGGGATGATGTAACTATATCATAATCTCAAAAATAAAGGAATTGAAAAAGCAACCTCTGAGCACTCTGTGCCTTTTCCACCTCTCTTCTTTATTTCCCAGGCCCCTTGGTCCACCTACCATGTGCTTTCCTCTATGAGGCTAGTGGGTACTCTGGCACGGCATGGTAATCTCTCTTGGCTGGGCTGGCAGAGACAGCAAGTGGCCTATGGCACAGCACTCATGCCTTTGTTGTGAATTGAGACTCTTTCTGCACTCATTGACCATCTCTGGTGCCCAGCCCTCCTGGCTTTACCTACAGGTCCTTTCCTGGAGCCTCTGTAAATGGTGACTGAACTACTGGCTTCGCTGTCTCACAAGGATCCTACATCCCCACATGTCACAGCCCCACAGGTGTGGCCTTCCTCTTGAGTCGGAGCCCTAAGCTTGGCAGTCCTCATACTGGCGTCTCTGGCCTCTCAAGGCAAGCTCCTGGCAGGGTGCTGGCATCTACAGACCTACTGACCTCAAAGCCGAAGAAGCTTTGCCAAAGGTGTGCTCAGCCCACATCACTGCCATCCAAGGGCTTCATGTCTTCTTTTCCTCAGATCTTCACAAAATAAGGCCAAAGGCCAGGCATGATGACGCACGCCTTCAATCCCAGCACCCCGGAGGCAGAGGCAGGTGGATTACCTGAGTCTGACACCAGCCTGATCTACATAGTGAGTTCCAGGACAGCCAGGACTGCACAAAGAAACCTCTCTCAAAAAGGAAGGAGCAATGGGGTGGGGTGGGGCAGGAAGGGCCACAACTGCTTTTGCTGTTTATACAAAATGCAGCTTATAAAGGCTGTGACATGCCCAGGGACAGGCTTGCTATGGAGCTGACACAGATCAAGTTTGGGGTCCTCCAGGCTGGAGTGTTATTTCTAAGCTCAGAGCTTATGGGACAGGGCGTGGGATGACCCAATTGATCTGCAACCATCACCACAATTCCTCTTTTATTCTCTAGCATGGGGGGGGGCGTGTCTGGTGAACACTGGGTATCTGACTCATTTTCAGGTGGGACATATTTGTGTAGTTCACAGGCAATTCATGCCTCTGTCCCATGAAAGGAGAAGCTTGCAGGAATACTCTTGCAGCCCCAGATTAGCTCACCTGGCTTTGCTTTTCCAGGAGGTCTTGCTATGAGACCCAGGCTACACTTAAACTTAAGCCTCCTGAGTGCTGGGATTACAGAAGTGCCCCACCATGCCAGGATTGCTCACTTTGTGACACAAAGCTGCAGTGCTATGGTTTAAATCCCACATGCCAGTGGGCTTTGCAACCTGCCAGAGAGAGAGAGAAAGACAGGAAAGAGGGAAGGAGGGAGGAGAGAGAGAGGCAGGGGAGATCAGGTGTAAAATAGATGGAGCCAGCAGCTGGTCTGTGTAAGCTTGGAAGCACAAAGAACATTTCAGAGAAGGAGAGTGCGGTGGAGGCTCATCAGGCCTAAGGGAATGGAATGACTGTCCAGACTTTGTGATACTTGTAATTTTTTTCACAGCTTGTCAGTCTTACTTTCTGTATGTGTATATGTATGTGTGAATGAGATCTGTATGTGTTTGTGCATGCTCACATGTTGATGTCAGGTGTCTTGCTCTGTCACTGTCCACTTTGCATTTTGACAAAGGCTCTCTCAGTGAACCTGGAGCTCACTGATTGCTGGACTGCCTGGACAGCAAGCCCCAGGGCTCTGCTCGCTTCTGCTTCACCAGTACTGGGATTGCAGATGCATGCAGCACCTAGCTTTCCTGTGGGTGCTGGGGGATCCAAACTAAAGGCCTCATGCTTGCACAGCAAGCTCAGCTCCATAGTCTCCTCAGCTCCATCGTCATTTTTATCATTCTAAATTAGCAATCACATTTTATCTATTTTTAAACATATTTTAAAATAAATTTATTTATTTATTTTACGTCCTGGCCAAAGTTTCCTCTCCCTCCTCTCCTCCCAGCCCCTCCCCAAATCACCCCTCTGTTCCCATCCTCCAATCCACTCCTCCTCCTTTTCAGTTTAGGGGAGGGTAGGCCTCCCATGAGTACCAACAAAGCATGGCTCATCAAGTGGCAGTAAGACTAAGCACCTCCCCAAGTATGAAGGCTGGGCAAGGTGATCCAGTATGAGGAGTAGGGTCCTAAAAGCCAGCAAAAGAGTCAGATACAGATGCTGTTCCCACTGTTAGGCGTTCTACAAGAGGATCAAACTACACAACTGTCACATATATGCAAAGTACCTAAGGCTTCCTAGTTGTTGGTTCAGTCTCTGTGAGCCCTATGAGTCCAGATTAGTTGATTCTGTGGATTTTCTTGTGGTATCCTTGACACTCCTGGCTCCTACAATCCTTTTTCTTCCTCTTCTGCAGGATTTCTCAAACTCCACTTAATGTTTCACTGTGGGTCTACATCTGTTTCTAAATGTTTTTAAGAGATTTATTTTATGTGTAGGGGTGTTTTACTTGCATGTATATCTGTACACCACATGCATGCAGTGCCTGTGGAAGCCAGAAGAGGGTGCTGAATACCTTGGAACTGTAGTTATAAATGATCATCAGCTGCCATGTGGGTGCTGGGAATCCAAGCCAGTCCTCTAGACAAGCAGCCAATGCACTTAACCATTGAACTGTCTCTCTAGCGCCTCACCTACTCTCAAATCTGTAACTTCTTTTGTTTCCTTAAGACTCAGGCTCTAGAAATCCTAATCCCTTCCAGGGATTTCCTTGGATCCCAGAGTGGCCCAGAGCGAGAGCCCTCCTGTGTTTTCAGTCCACATGTGAGTTACATATTCGTGCAGTGCTATGCATACTTAACATTGCCACCTCCCTGGGAAGAGATCTTCCTCCACAGTGAAGAAGACAGATGTTAAGGCAGTGGCTTGGATGATAGAGGTCTGCCTGCTTCTCCGCAGGCTTGACCTGTTGGTGCTCACACTGGAGTCTCAGCACAGAGGAGACTCGGTGCCACCCTAATGTCCTCCAGTCTCTCTTGTCACTGTGACAAGCTGTCAGTATTGAGGACAGAGCCACTTCTCAGAGCCAGAAGTCACTAGAAGACAACATTAGCTCCTCCTGTCACCCAGCACAGGAACTGTGAGCAAGAAGAAATTCCTTCTGTGAGGAGCTGAGTCAGGGGACCAGGGTGGCTGATGGTGAGCAGAGACTTTGTCAAGAGAGTATGAAACATATGGGCTGCTCAGGGCTCCCCTCAGCTGGTCCCATCTCACCCCTGGACTCTCTAGGCCTCCAAACTGATGCTTTATCCATCTCAGGTTCCAGGGCTCCCTCCTCATGGGGACACCCAGCCTAACTTAGCTTCACCTGTGCACACATTCTGCTCTCTTGAACCTCATCTGCCTGGCCTGGAGAGCATGCACTGTGCCTAATCTCTCCAGGATGACAGCTTTCCACATGGTGGAGAGGAGCCACCAGGGCCCCAGTCTCTAGTGTCTTCCATTTTAACACAATTGCTAGACCCTTCACTGTACACCCCTCCCCCTCCCTCTATAGCACGGGTTGGCCTAAAACTTGAGATTCTCCTGCCTCAATGAGCACCATGCCTGGCTAACATCTCCCTCTAAACAGAGCAGACCCAATGCAGTAGATGAGGACTGAGCAGGCCAGTACAGGAACTGCCATCCCTGGAGGGAGCCCACCAGTTCGGACTGCTGCTCTGGGTCCTTTAGGTTTGGTGAAGCATGGACCCGTGGCCCTAGCGTGGATCACTGGGGGAGAGGTGTAATTAGATGATCATTTACTGAAATTTGGGAGTTGGAAGCAGTGGGACCACTTACACACAGGAGGAACGTCCGTAATAGTGACGTGGTGGGTCAGTCCCACAGGAAGCAGAGCTCCAAGGCAGAATGCAGCAGTGAGGAGAAGGAGCCCAACCTCAGGCCACAGTGGCATCGAATGCAAAGTTGACCCCATGTTTAACAACCTCAGCTGACAATGTGAAAAGATCAAGTATGGCATTCCCCAAGTGTTTCATCAGAAGGTCACAGATGACAGAAACAAACTTAATGGTCAATGGTTCTGGGAACCCCTGGGCTAGCAGGAGGTAAATGGGCTTCTCCCGAGAGCCTGCACCCTGCTAGAGGGGTGCTGAGGCTCCGTATGCAGGCACAGCAAGGGGCTGCTTGACTTCTTTTGGCCAAAAATCTTTGTCTTTTTCCTGTATACAACCCACCTGTGACCCCAAAGAAGGCACATCCCTAGGGCTTTTACATTTATTTCTTTATTTCAGTGCTCCTGACTGAACTCGGGCCACTGGGGATGCCAGGCAAGGACTTGACTACCGATTACCGAACTACATCCCCAGACCCATCTATTCATTCTTTTAGCTGTTTTAAACACTGTTCACCCACTCCCCACACCCTAAAAAGGACCTAGAAATCTCTGAATGATCCAACTCAGAGCCTCTGCTCTCACACCTACCCTGCCTTGGGGAGAATGGCTGTGGAGAAACACAGAGTGGCCCATAAGGCCCACGGTCAATAGGGCAGAGCAGGGGGTACTTAGAGGACAACCTTCTATAAGCAGGTTAAACAAGGCTCAGCGAGTTAAATGACAGCCAGTCGCTGGGCAACATTGCAAGTCACCACAGGGCAGAAATAAGTCTCTTTTCCTTAATATATATATGTATGTATGTATGCATGCATGTATGTATACGTGTGTGTGTGTTTTGCTTTCTTTTATATGTGTCAAAGCACCTTCTGCATGCAGTGCCCGCAGAGGCCAGAAGAGGGTGATAGATTCACACACACATACACACACACACACACACACACACACACACACACACACACACACACACGCACACACACCACTGTTGTGAGCTGCCATGTGAGCATCAGGAATTGAACCAGGGTGTCTGTAAGAGCAACCAGTGCTCTTAACATCTGAACCATCTATCCGCACCTTTCCCCCCCTTTTTAGGGTCACATATAGCCCAAGGATGACCTTGAACTCTTTCTTGATCCTTCTTCCTCCACCTCTGAAATGCTGGCCTCTCTCACAACACCAGAGATGGTTGCTGGTCAGCAGTCCAATATCTATGATGGTGTTTATGTTACTGGTGGGGTTGCCTCTTTCTCTTGCAAAGTCTACTCACCCCTCCACACTCCAGAAGGACATTTCCTAAGTGTTTGCTGAATGAATGTTGTGGTTGGGATATATGACTTTTCAAATCTCACTGAGGGTTGAGGTTTATGGAGGCTATGAAAGAGCTGCTTAAATTCAGAGAAAGGGGCAGTCAGCAAAAGCAGAGGTAGAACTTGAGCTGGGCTTAAGGGATGGAAATGCCCAAGGTGATGGCGCAAAGAACACAGCCAGTGTCTGTGGCTGAGACAATCTCACATTGGGGCATGTGGTATTTTAAGGATGTCTTCACTTTAGTTAGTGCCCTGAAGCTAAGCAGAATCAACCAATTGTTTGTCAGCATCAGCTGTTCCATTTGGCAAATTTCTGCCAGAGCCACAGACAGCTACCCATCATGATGACTGTAACCTGCCCTGGTGGTGACTCAGTGGCACGCTCAGGTCCTCAGGACATTGTATCATCATCTCATGCAGTCCTAGAAGGCCGGTTCATGCCTGCCATTCCCATTGTACAGACCGTGAAGCTGAGGTTCAGAGAAACTGGTTAACTTGTCCTCACATGGATGGTGACCTTTGTATGGTCACTAGTGGTGGTGGCAGTGTTTGCTGTTACCTTTCCAAAGCAGATTTGACACAGAATTTCAAACATACACAAGCAGGGAGAGCAGTCTATTGGACCGCCTGGCTCATTTCCCAGCAGCATTTGCTAGTCGTTTGAGGCCAGTCTGATCTCACAGGTTACCCCACAACTCCTTCTCATCACCTTGGATTTTTACATTTTTTTAATTTTATTTGTTATTGTGTGTATGAGAGCGTGTCTACATAAATGCCACGATGCATACATGTGCAGGCCAGAGGTCAGTTTTCAAGCATCTCTTCTACCGTGATTTTATATGTTGAGTCTCCCTGCACACCTTGTATTGTGCCGAATTGTGTTGTAGTGCATCATCAGGAGACTTTGCATCCTTGTAGCAAAGTACCCTGGGCCAGGGACAGCCCAGTCCTGTCCCTGCCCCACTCATGTTTCAAGCCAGCCACTGTTCCAAACACCCCAGTATTTGGGCATAGATGTGAGGTGTGGAGGAGCCTGTCCTAAAGTCCTGACCCGATGAGTGGCTTCTCAGAGTCACCGATGTGTCTGTACCTGGAGCCTTAACCCTTATCCTGTCTTCTTTGGAGACAGAGACAACCGGATGTGGTGGGGCTCTTGCTGTGAGCACAAGCCTTTCTAGACCAAATAGGTCCTAAACTCACACTCTGGTTGTGCCCTTACATCTCGTTGGTTCCTGCTTTGGGACAAAGGAAGGGTAGGAGGAGTCTCTGCCTGGGCGGGAAGGACTCCTTCCTCCTCCCAATCTAAGAGCAAGAAGTACAGAAGAAACCAAAGAGGGCTAAGCTTTCTCAATAGTTTGGCCAGATGAGAATACAGTACCTATTAGAGTCAGCAGGTGGCGCCTGAAGAGCGCCAGAAACCATGGGCAGTGAAGGGTGGTTTTCTTTCAATATTAAATCCTACTGGACATGGGAGAAGTTGAATGAAGTTCCGCCTGTACGGATCCGTCTTGGATCGTGAATGAAGCTTTAGAGAATCTGCTGTGCGGTCACATCAGATCCCAGGGCCAGGCTGGCGTGAACAGTCCAGTTCTATAGATGGGAAACCTGAGTCTCCGGAAATCACATGACTTCTAAACGTTACACAGCCACTAAAGGGCGGGGCTTGGAGTCGGATGTGACTCTAGTCTCCTGGTTGTTCTGGGCACTGTGCCGAGGCACTGGGCATCCCTGGCCTGACATGAAAGAGGAGACAAGGTCACAGTTGTCCTTGGCCCTCTGGAGAGAGATGAAGGAGCAAGGTGCTCTTGGGACCCCTGGCATGAGACTTGCTGTTGTCTGAGGGCAGTTCCCTCCAGTTCTCAAAGTCTGTCTTTCAGGAAGAGGGTACAGCTAAATCAGTGGCCTCTAACCCCTGCCTACATGAACACACACACACACACACACACATACACACACACACACACACACACGGGGGGGGGGAGGAGAGAGAGAGAGAGAAAGAGAGAAAGAGAGAGAGAGCCCTAGGACTGCCTTGTATTGTTTTCATCTTCTACAAGTTTAGATGGCAGCCTCCCATGGGGCTTGGGCTGGCATTTGCTCCAGGGGATGTTCTGTGGTTCTGATCAGCAATTTTATAGACACTCTTCACGATAGTTTGCCAAAAGGCCTAATACAGTGCCTGGCACATGCTGGCTATTCAATTCCTCAATTAAAGCACACGGTTCACAAGACCAGGCAGGGTTGAGCTTGCCTTGTCCCTCAGCTAACTCCCTTTCTGTTTGGTGGCACTCTATGGCTTTGTCACAGAGGAGGAAACTGAGGCACAGAGGTATGGAAGGATTTCCCTAGTGTCCAGCTGATGGCTGGGCACTGACTGCTTCACCCTGTTTTCCCACCTCACCCCGTTTTTGCCTCTGCAGGATCTGAGAGTAAGGAAGCTCCGAGTCTAGATGACAGCCAGGTTTCTACATCTGCTCAGATCGGGTGGTGACATCAGGACTCTATGCAAACGGTGGCATCAGGGTGTTGCCTCATTTGGTGAAAGGTGGAGTGGGCATGCCCCTCCAGGTGGCCCGAAGGTTAACTGTCATGTACACCCTCCCTGAAGGGTGGTCGTCGGGGGAGGAGGGCAGAGTGTATCTCCCCAACTCTGCTTGTTCTCTGTGGAGGTTTGGTCACCAAGGAGGACTCTGCTGTCCCTGCTCTGGCTCAATATGGCTGTGGTCCTCAGTGAAGCTCAGAACAGAGAAGCTGGTTGTGTGGCGTCCCCTAGTGTCTTACGGAAGGATGACAGGGCTGTGGGAAGCGCTCAAATCTGCTCTCTACCACCTCAAAGTTGTCTCTCACAGGTAAGATTGCAACCTCCCCTTCCAAACTTGTGCCCATGTTGGCCCCTGAGACTCCAGTCTGGGCCTCTTATTCTCCAATATGTGGGCCAAGCTCTGGGGAGACGCTTCCTGTCATAGTTTACTTGCTGTTGTTGTGACATTCTAATTAAAGGCAACTGGCGTGAGAAAAAAAAAAGGGAGGGGTTATTTGGCTTACACTTCCAAGTCACAGTCCATCTTTGAAAGAAGTCCAGGCAGGCACTCAAGCAGAGCAGGAACCTGTAGGTAGGAGCTGATGCAGAGACCATGGAGGAGCGCTGCTTACTGGCTTGCTCCCCATAGCTTGCTCAGTCAGCTTTCTTCCTTAAGAAACCCAGGACCACTAGCCCAGTGAATTGGGCCCTCCCATATCAACCATTAATCAAGAAAATGTCCCACAGAGTGCCTACAGGCCGGTCTGATGAAAGCATTTCCTCAATTGAGGTTCTCTCTTCCCAGAACCCTCTAACTTGTGCCTAAGTTGACAAAAAATTAACCAACACATTCCCTGAGGCACATGGTATTTCTAGCATTGTTAGGATCACAGCTTGGGACCTGGCAGTCCTAACACACTGGGCCACCCACCCTCAATAGGTCAACTAACAAGTCACAGAGAAAGTGACTACATTGAGAGGAGGAACAGAGGGTCCAGGGGGCCTCCAGGTCCACCTTGGAGGTCCTGCCGTGGTGTTTATTTTTAAATAGACAGCAAGAGGAATTCATAGCTGGGCAGTCTAGGTTGTTAGGAATAATGCAGTGGGCAACCTTGGCGGGTTCCATGGCAGGTGAGGGTAACCAAGGCAGGGGACAAACATGCCAGGCAGACAGAGCTTAAGTGAGCAGTTTTATTAGAACGGGAAAGGGAGAGAGAGAAGAGGTAAAGAGACAGAGACAGAGAGGAAAGAAGAGAAGAGGGAGACAGAAAAAGTCCTGTCTGCCCCAGGAGAACAGCAGGAAAGAGAATCGGAAAGAGAGGGTAAGCAGATGGGGTCTGTCTTTTAAAGGGGTCCTTTGCACCTGTGCAGACTACACAACCATGGAACCCTGGGCTGACCAGGGTATTGCCTGAGTGCATTCTGCCAGGTGACAGGGGCAGGCCAGCATAATGCCTGAATCCTTATACAGGTCAGGGTGTGGTCTAGCCTGACCTATCACTGTCTCAAGTTCCTCTGGCAAGGTGTTCTGACGAGTCCTCAGAACTGTGTGAGATCTCTTCCCAAGAGACAACTCCCCTCTGGCTGGCACCACGGTCTCAGTCTTTTTCTTCTCCCAGCATGTGATGCCAGGGAAATTCCAGTTCTTCAGTGAGACCATTGTAGGGATCACAGCCTATGAATGGAGGCACCGAATGTCTTCACAGCTGCCCAGACTCTTGCATTAGTCCAGGCCACCCTCTACCTAGGCTCTCTCTGCTGATGGGTTTCTCTGCCTCTCCCCAGATCCAACATGACTAGAATCATACCCACCCCCTTTCCTCACATAAAAGGGAATATACACTCCAGAGACATTTTCCACATCCTCTCTGTTCTCAGGACAATAGGACCACAGACCATCTGCCCCCCTCATCAAGGGAAGAAACTAAGATCCCCCAGGTGAGGGCACAGAGGGTCCGGGGAGGGGGTTGGGTGTTCCAGTCTATCCCTGGCATATGGTTATCTTGAAGGTGGGCTCATGGGGCGCTACCTCATTGCCTTCCTTGGATATGGTGCCCTGAGAAGGAGGGGCCAGATAAACTTTCCCAAAATCATTGATGGGAAGGTTCCAGGAAAGTTAGTGGCCTTGAGTGTTAGCTTAGACACAATGACCATCACATAATCACTGACCCAGGGTTCCAGAGAGTTTTGCTGGTTCCCAGGACTCAGAAGATGAAATGAAGGTGGTCACTGGGCTAGATCTCAAAGGTCCCCCACTTCAGTGAGCCTATATACCACCGTCTCTACCCAAGACCCTACACTGAACAACCCTCCTCACCCCTGTACACTGAGGGAGTGGGTGGTGTCACTCCTCATTTATTCCTCTTCCTCTAAGGAGCCATCGAGGTTACTCAATAAACATTTACTGAATAGATCTTCTGCTGGATAGGCACTAGGGAGCATGGATGAACTCACAAGTTTTTATTCCACCCCTGGAGTAGCTAATTGTCTGGGGCCCAGAAAGAAGGAATGTTCAGACCCAAGAAGATATGTCATTAGGGTCCCAGGAAGAGTTCCAAAACAGCTGAGGCCTATTCTGCACCCCCCTATACCTGCTTGTGTCTCCTGGTGACTGTCTGAGGGCTTGAGGTTTCTCCTAAATAACTTTATTAACTTCATGGTGAATGTTTGGTTTGCAGAAGGGAGATCTGAAATGTTACTCATTGCAGAGCAAGGACACCGAGTTCCAGGCAGTCGGTGTAAATGCATTCTCAGTTACTGATTGACAGGCCTTTCTGGGGGGACAAACAGAGAGAGAATTCACCATGCTCCTTCCTAGCTCCTTCCTCTGCTTCTCCAGGTGTCTTTGTGCCTGCTTTCTAGCCGGTGTGTACACGTGGCTGTGTACATCTAGCTGCGCATTAAGAACAACTAACGACCCTGTGTTCGGAAGAGAATTCCCTTCAACTCCAACTTTCCCTTCAAAGTCACCACTCCTTGACTTTTAGACTGAAACTTAGAACTTCTGCCTCCTCTTTTGTTTTGACAGTCAGGGACACAGTAGGCTCAGGGACAAGGCTCCTAGGAAAGCCAGTTTCAGTTTCCAGAGTGTGGTCTGCGACCTGCAGAGCTTCAACAGCCTGAGTCACCAGCTGCTGCCTTCGCTGGGAACTTCCCACCCTCCTCTGTCACCTACCACCTGGCTCACACAGGCATTCCTCCAAGTAACACCAAAAGGCTCTTCCAGGAAGCAGCAGCAAGAAGTTCTCAAAACAGGGAAGGAAGTTTAGAGACGTAAAGATGGCAACAGCACTATGGAATTATAGGAGGGTCACACTGGGCAGCCCAACAGGCTTGGAGAAACACACTTGCCAAATGGGACCTGAAGAGTGGCCCTGGCCCCTGGGCCTCCCAGATGTGAGGCCCATGACAACTGGGCACCCCCACCATAACCTGTGTCCTATTGCTATCTCTCTTGTCCCACCAGTGTCTGGCTGAAACACTGGGTACTAAGGTTCCAAATTCTAAGTAGGATTTTTTTTTTCCAGCCCCTTGGCTATTCAACTGCAACAACACAAAGCATTCCCAGTCCAGGATTCCTTGTGTATCCTGAGACTGGGAGGGGACCTGAGTCTCCAGAATCTAAGGCTAGGACAGTTCTCACTTGCAGCCCATGTTTCAGTGCCACTCTCCTACCACACCTGACTGTGGATGCTATGTCCCCTACCCTGATGCCCAAGCTGATCCATCTTGCAGATTGGAACAGCAGAGCCGAGCCGCCATGACATTCACCAAGTGGGGCGTCTGTCAAGCCAATGATGAACAGTCTCATGGTGAAGGTTGGGGTACCATCACCTCAACTGCAGTTCAGAGCTTGACCACCTGGGGTGCACCTCTGGGGGGAGGGGATTCATCGCCCCAGCAGTGGCACTCCATCCCCGAGCAAGGTATTGGGGGAGAGGGGACTCGGTCCTTTCTCTGCCCTAGGACCCATCTGTCCAAGGAGGCCCTCGTTTTGCTGTGTGGGTAGGATCAGCAGCAGAGCTACTCAAAGCAAATCTTTTGGGTCTCCCTCTTCCTTACTGAACCGGGAGAACCCAGAACTGCTGGGGTGAGGCGGGGGGTGATCCCGCAATCTGACGAGCTTTTAGAAAAACTGGAGGCCTGTACAAGGAGTCCTCACACTCCAAATGGCCCAGCCCAGTCCGGCTTCTGATAGGGAAGCCAAATCCAAACAGGTCAGGGCCCCTTTCCCAATGGTCTCATTGCCCTTACCCTGGGTGTCCCATTCTTGGGTGTTAATGAGTTTGGAAGGGGGCATCTGGAGATGGGAATAGGATCATGATGACAACTCAAGCTGTGCGGTCTGAGGCTTCGTGAAAAGGAGTCCGGAGCTTTCCCGGGAAATCAGGAATAGGCCAGCGATTCAGCATTTGCAATTTTAGGTGACTCTGAGAAGGTCGTGTGCTCCCTCTGGTGGTAGGAAGAGGAATTGCACGCTAAGGCAGCTGGGTCTCCGTGAGGCCAGGGTCACTTTGAAGACTTGGTTTGTATTCTGTAATTTAGCACAGCTCTGCTGTGTGGAAAACCTCAGAGTGAAGGGTAAGTTCAGTCACTCTCAGTGTGTGAACTTCACGGAGAGTGAAGGGGGATGTCCTGGCCCAGGGGAAGGTCATAGAATCAGAATGTCCCTGGAGCAGTGTTCCTCAAGCCTGGTCTGGCTCACTGAGCCTCAGCCTGGGTAATGCTGGCAGAGGGCATGGGGAAAGGAGGACAGGCTCACCAGCTAATCGCATGCTTGTGCCCATCAGTCCCTGCTCAAGGATGACATACGGTTAGGCCCAGGTTTGGCAAAGGCCCCAAGGTCCACCTCCTGTGTGCCAGTCTGGCCACTTAGAGAACAGAGCAGGAGACATGGTGCAGGCTGAGGGAGAAGTGACTCATTCAAGACCATTTAAGTGATGGGCCGATGGATAGAACATTCTGGAAATGTGACTCCTTTCCAGGCTTCCCACTTCTCTCTCGTGAACCACAGACCTTGAATACCTCTTCCTATCTGCCTTGACCCTGCATCCAGAAACCTTGAAGAGGTTGGTTCCTCCCCCACCCTAACCCTGGCCAGATCTCCAGCTCTGCTTATTCTTTCCACCCTCTAGAGGGAGCTCAAGCATAGCAGAACCAAGTTCTACTTAAGGGCGTGAGGTCACATTTTGTCAGTGGTGTGATACTGAGTCTAGTAACCAGACTTTACCTAGTTGGCTACTGCTCTCAGCTGGCATCTCCTCCCCAGGCTTCCCTATGTCTTAGCTTTCAGGACAAAAGGCAAGCAGGGTGTTACCCTGTCTAGACAAGTGACTGCCTTTCTTGGGGGGTGGGGTGGGGGAGGGGCTCAGTGTCCCCTTCCATACAATGGAAATGTTCTCAAAGGACTATCTGCAGTTACCTGTGGGTGGGTGGGCCTCAGAGCCTAGGGGCAGTGGATTAGGACAGAAGGCTTAAGTACCAAGTGAAATGGCCTGTCCACCCTGACTGTACAGTCCACCCAAACAGTCTTTCAAAAGCCATCACCCAGGGTTCTGCTCTGATACCCTGAGATGCAGATAAGGAAGCCAGATGGTGCCTGTATCCTGCCAGCCCTCCAGTCTCCTTGGAGAGCTCATGGGAATGGTGGGAGAGGGAGTTGGACCCCTTTGTAGGTCTCTGCCACAGATGGACAAGGCCAAAGGAAGCAAGTAACAGTGAACTCACTTACTGTTCACTTCTGGCCCAGGGATGAAGCAAGCCAACACCCAATTCTCTGGGTAAGAGTGGGTCCAGCTGGAGTCCCTTGGACCCCACCCACCCTAGGAAGGGTGATTGACGGATTGCGGGAAGTATGAACTGAAGCCCAGCACTGGGCTTTCAGACTCACCCACCTTGGACATCAGTGCACCTTGGGAAAACCCATGAATGTGGCCACAGACAGCGACCTCTTGGGTGGCCAAGAGCACCCGACAAGCAAGTTCCCCATGGGAGTACCCAGGCTTCAACAGCCTCCAGCAGGGCCCCACAGACCCAGTCACCTTCAACTTGACACCTTCAGACTTCTGCATAGCTCCTGAAGTCAGGCAGAGGTCTCTGTCCCCAACGATTCAGGGGTGAATGATGAAGGGCCCATAGATGATCATACCAAGCCTGTTTTCATTGGCAGGTACTTGCTAGAGTGATTCATTGAAAACCAGTGAGATGAGGCTGCATGCACATGTACCCCAACTTGGAGCAGGAAGTGGGATGTTAGAAGAGTTGGGGAGGGGAGGAAGGAAGTTAAGGATCAAGAGGCATGAGTGGATGACCATGAGGGGGTCATAGTGAGCCCGACGCGTCCTTCATCATGAATACAGACTGTGATATCACAGACAGTGGAGCACAGCTGGGGACGATGGATAGATATCCTTGGTGCCTGCGCACTGGTGGGCACTGGCAGCTCTGGAAAGACAAAGGCAGTGTTTAAGCTGGGAGGGAGGCCTCTGGGGCTGGCAGTTTTGTCCCTGTTCCTCTAATTATTCCTAGGGATCCCTCTGCAATGTCCCTACTCCTCGAATCCTACTTCCAACACTTGGTCCTCAATTTAAAACATTATTGGGGGCAGCCCACCCGACCCCCAAAATTTCTCTCTGCTTGTTGTCTCTTGTTCACATGCGTTCTCTACCCATGCCCCTTGAAGGAAACATACCTATTGTCACAGCTCATCTTCATTGACCTGCCTGAGATGGGGAAGAATGAAGAAAGATAGGATGAAGGCAGAGGAAGGAGAAACCTGGGGCCCCCTGATTGTGGATCCCCTCCTCCTCATTGGGGAAAACTTCCCGCCCCCCCTCTCGTCCTACCCACCCTGTCAGTTCCCCGACAGCACTCACCTGTGCCTCTTACTGCCCCCGCAGCGGAATCTTTTGCCTGGAAAAGAGATGGTAAAGTTTGTTGCCATTTTCCAAGGAGACCCTGGAAGACCCAGTTCTGCCAGGCTTCCCCCCCCCCCACTTCTCCAGCATCATCACTGTGTGGGGCTTGGCGTCTATGTTGAACTGTTTCTCTGTTTATATAGGGCTGGACCACCAAGACATTAGTCAATCAACAACCATTCACTTTGCAAGATCTGTGATGGACTATGCACATGTTGAAAGTGGCAGCTGGGACCAGAGTTCACGATACCACCAGCGCCGTATTGGGGACAACAGGGTAGCTTCTCAGTGCACTCTTGGAGGAGGACAGGCCAAATCCAAAGTTCAAATCCCTGCCTCACTCATAACTTCCAATTCCCGCCCCCGAAGCCCCCTCCCAGACAGAACCGGAAGCCCAGCTTTCAGGTGGAGTGGGAGGAGCCAGACTGGCCAGACTGTGGGGAATTCCAGAACACAGAAGCCTGTCCGCTTCTCCCAGGGTCTCCCTAATTGTGATTCTGGTATTTTTCTTTTGGTGGCAACAAACATTGATTAAGCACTTGCTGTTGTGCCTGTCAAGGATGGAAGATATATAAGGACGTTTTCTCCCCTAGATCCCTCCATGGTTACCCCAGACCCCTCCTAATGTATCTGCTTCACTCTTAAGCTGTCTTAGGATCCTAGCTCCAATCTTATAAGACTAATGGGATTGTGTCCATTTAACAGAGAGAAAAATGGAGGCCAGTGTTAGGATCAGTCAGTGGTGGGCTCCAGTGCCTGGATCCCAGCCTTGTTGGTTTCCAACAATATGGGGAAGGGTGGATCAGTCAGTGGTGGGCTCCAGTGCCTGGATCCCAACCTTGTTGGTTTCCAACAATATGGGGAAGGGTGGATGTCAGACATACCTGGGGAGGGGAGCTGCTGCAAGCCTCTCAAACGCTGACGGTGAGGGCAGGGGTACTGTCCCTCAGTGTGCTGAGACTACCTAATGGCTAGGGTGGCTAGGGTGTGGCCACCTCAGAAGGTATCCAGATGGTGTTAGGATAGGAGGTGCCTACCCCTTTGGCCTCCTCTACCCCACAGTTGCCCAGCCAGACTCCCTCTTAGTTTCCCCCTCCCAAGGCCACTAGGGGGCACCCTGAAGGAAACGGGGTGGGGGAGGAGGGGACTGCTGTCCCCTGCATACCCTTCCTAAATTCCTCCTCCGACTGGAGTGTGGCTTGGGAACTGGTGAGTGTCCTTATTGTATGACTTTGGGAAATGCCCCACCAGTCTCTACTTACTGAGGAGGATGAGGAGCCCCACGACGAAGGCCAGGCCTGCGAAGATCAGGCCCCCTTTGCGGACGGTCTCATAATCTTGGAAGACAGGAGACATGCGTGGTGGTGTAAGCAAGGCCCTTTGCAGACTTCCCAAATCCACCCACCAGCAGCCCCATACCTGGAGCGCAGATAGCAGAACCAGGCTGGGAGCCCGAAGATGGGGTAGGAAGGGGAGGACTGTCTTACCATAGTGGAATGGATCCTCTGGCCCCTTGGCGCTGCCACCTGCGGAGAGAGCCAGGGGTGGGATGAGCAAGACAGTCACAACCCAGAGCAGTGGGAACTCTGGACTTCTCAGGATCCCCAAGGGTCCAGATAGACATGGGGTAGCTGGGTAAGAGTGGCCAGGACATCACACGGACACCCTAGGATCAGACGCAGGGCCCTAAAGTGGAGGTCTGTGCTGGTTGCAGGGAACCCTCCACAGTCCCAGGAGGGTGTGGTCCTCCCCAGCTCCCTGTTCTGTATCACTAGGACAGGCCAAAGAACAGTGTTCCCAGGAGGCCCCTTAGTGACCTCTATTGATAATTCCACTTTCTCAAGGAAGAACAGTATCTGTGAACTAAATGAATGGGCGAAACAGAGCCTCTATGTTCAGGGAACAGGAGAAAGAAACCATGGGTCCCCCGGAGTCTTTTAAAGACACTGGAAATTGAAGGCAGAATCGGGACTTGACTCATCTTAGATTTCTGTTCTCCTATGTTATCGTCCTCAGGGCAAGCTTAGCAAGAGTGAGGAATATGCACTCGGTCCTGCATGCCCAAACGAATGGAACATCAGCTCAGACCACACGGGGGACACTGCTGTTATTCCCCCTCTATTCCACAAGAGACTGAAGCACAGAGAGGTTTAACTGAGCCACATAGCAAGTAAGGGGCAGAGCTGGTATTTGAACCCCGGGCAAAGGGTCACCATGAGTCTAAGTCCCTCTCAAGTGACAGGTAGGAAGACATGTCCACAAGGTGCATGGCCCTCACCTTGCCTGTGGCTCCCTTCATCCTGGTAAAAGCACATATTCCACTTTCCAGCTTCCTGAGCTCAGAGCACTTACCCTTGGGTACCTGGTGGTGCTCTGGCTAGCAAAGCTGCGACCACCCCTCCCCACCCCCTCCATGTCAACTCTACTCTTTGTTGCCCTGCTAGAGACCCTCTTGGCACTAGGGGACTGAGGCCCTTTCTAAAGGAATGAACAAGTTAGCAATTCCCAGGCAACTTTGAACTGTGACCCTGAGATGGTCAACTACAGGGCCTGGTGGGTCCAGCTGTTTCCAGTGGCTGGAGATGGTCAGTGCCTCCCAGACCTCTGGTATGGGTTGTTCAGGAAGGCCAGAATCTAGGGAGAAGCCACAGGGACCTAGGCTCTGCTTCCATGTAGAAAGTGTCCCCAGTTTCAGTCATAGTCAAGGTCACAGTGGGAGCTGGTGTCAGCCTTGGGCAGATCCAAGCTAGGATCCTCCTTTCCTTTCTGAACAATTTGATGTGCCCCTCCCCAGCCAGAGCTCCGGGCCAGAACCCTCAAGATCTGTGAGTCAGCAGGGGCCCTATTGGGCTCCAGTCCTCAGTCTATGGATCCCAAAGCTCGGGGCTTTTCTTGTAACGCTAAGCCAGTTAGGGAAGGCTGGCCCGAAGGGCTGCTCTTCCCACTCCTAACCCTGGAAGACCCTGCCCACTTTGTGATCTTAGTTCTCCCTCCATCCAACACAAGAAAGTCACACTGGGCAGGGTGCGGGAGGCTGAGGCAGGAGGATTGCAGGGAATTTTAGGTTATTCTGGACTATACAATGAGTTCCAGGCCAACCTGGGCTACAGAACAAGATTCTGTCTCAAAACAAAGTCACACACGAACATGTACACACGAACACTTCACACACACACACACACACACACACTTCTGATGCTCTGATTTCTGCTATTCTGTTTCTTTTCCATGGGGGTAGAGGAATCAGGCCCTTCCCATTGCTAATTTTCTTAGAGAGCCACTGGCCGGAAACCTGGAGGCAAGGGAGCAAGAGAGGGAAAGGGGGTTCAGCTGCCCACCAAAGGCAGTCCTTGAAGGAAAGGGGGTTCCAAGGCAGTCCCAGAGGGAAAGGGGGTTCAGCTGCCCACCAAAGGCAGTCCTGCCAGCCTCACCAGGTGCTGCACTCACCATCATCAGCCGAGAGCCCTGTCATTTCCCCAGCCACCACAGCTTCTCCACAGTCTTCCTGCCGCCTCTACTTCGGGGACAGTGTCTGCCGTGGGGGTGGCCAGGACAGAGGTGGGGGGCATTAAATATTAACAGTGTCAGGTAATATTTACCCTGGTCACAAGAAAAGCTGAGTGTACTCAGAGGGGCTCCTGCTGAGCCAAGCAAGAAGGCGGTGTTGGGGTAGCCAGAGGCAAGGAGGGGCTGGCTTCAGTCTCCAGCCCCTCCCAAAGGAAATTTCCAGAGAGCAGGGCCCGGATGGGCAGCAACAGTATTCTTCCATCAGCAGGGGAAGACGCAGCTGAGCTGAGGAAGTGGAAGTTTCAAATGCACTCACTGTGGATGGCACACAGGGATGGGGGTGGGGAGCTCTGTCAGGTCAGGGATCTCTGAGTCCCTCAGCCCTCAGAGCGTCCTGCCAGCCCCTGTGGCTAGCACCGTGATGGCTAATTCTCATGGGGCACTCATGTTTCCCTGAGGGGTTCCTGCGGAGCCTGCCCTGCCTCCCCTCTCACCAAAGTCCTCACAGCCTTGGGTCCATGGCAGGATGGGCCTCCATGGCACTGCTGTCTCGGACAACCAGTCCTGACTTATTTATCCGGATCCTAAGGGCACATTTAGCCACTCACACCTCAGTCTGAAGTGCTCTGTCATCCCTGACTAATGTCTTACCCTAATGCCTAGCACTCCCTCGTGTGGCTGTCCACCATGCACTTAAGACACTTTCAGGAAGGGGCCCAGCCTTCTTCTTATGGCTTATGAAGCATTTTCTAGCTGGCTTCTCCCTTTTGGGTTATCTCCCTACTTGACATGAGCTATCTGAAGCACAGAGAAGTTAGAGGCCTTACCGAAGAGAATAGCTAGTGAGAGTTGAGGGGATTGATGGCTACTCAATTCAGATTCAGGGTACAGATGCTTTGCTCATACTTACCAGGCTGCCCGCCCCCCTCGCTTCACTGTGACTGTCCCCTTGGGAACTATGGTATGGGTTTTCCTCGAGTACTATACAGTCTTCTATGGGTTCTAGACAGTAGAATTGGCCTCCAACAGGCTAATGTCCATCACTAGAAGACGATATATAGATAGGTACACAGATAGTATACACAGACATAGCTGATGCATACATACATACATACATACATACATACATACATACATACATACATACTCATGCGTGCATACAGGCTACATAGGTGATAGATGGATAGATAGATAGATCATAGATTGATGGAGAGATGATAGCCAGGTGGATAAAAGATGGACAGATGGATAGATAGACAGACAGACAGACAGATAGACAGATGAATGGATGATATCTACTCCCCTGGTGCAATTCAGTACTTCTGGAGGGAAGGGCTCCCCACCTCTGAGTCCCCCGTCAATCAATGCCAAGGCACGGATAGTTGTGTTCATACCCTGGCTCCACCCCTTGCTGGTCATTTGATCTTTGCCAATTTGTTTACCTCCCTGTGCCTCTGTCTCTTTGTCTATACAGTGGGCAGGGTCACTCAGGGAAGTTTGTGGGGACTGAGACAGGCATATCAGACTATAGCCTCTTTAATGGTACCAGCAGAAAGCCAACCACTCTCTGCTAAGTAGGTGAGAGAACAGAGACGGTGCCCTGACTGTGCAGCTTTGGAGTACTCATGCAGCTCTCCTAAGCGTTCAGAGCCCAGTGAACACATTCATAAAAAGAGACAGTAGCCCTGCCCTGTGAGAGGCTGGACTCACATGCTAGGCTCTCATCACTCACAGTCCCCATTTAAACCTCTGGTAGCTCCATTTGACAGAGGAAAAAACTAAGGCTGAACATTGGCTTCTCCCAACCATACCTAGTGCCATAGTCCTCCAGAGACCAGAAAAAAAACTGAGATCATGGAAAGCTGAAGCCTGAAACATAGAAAGGAAAGAGCCAGGATGGAAATGCCCAGGTAAAAGATGGCTGTGGATCTGGGGCTATTCTTCAGACAATTTAGCAGCATCTCACTCCTCGCATTACCTTGGTAACTATCTTTGTAAATCCCTATGAGTTCTCTCTAGCGTAAGAGATGAATGATAGGTAGCAAGTTAGAAAGATACATGACAGAAAGAAAGAGAGAGAGAGAGAGAGAGAGAGAGAGAAAGAAAAGAAAGAAAGGAAGGAAGGAAGGATGGATGGATGGACGGACCAGTGGGCAGGCAGGGATGCAGGGGTGTAGACAGGTAGGCAAAGCCATGGGAAAGCAGGTTGACAACTACTTTTCTGTTCCAGACACTGGGAAAGTAACCCCTTCTATTGCCACATGATTCAGTAGGGAAGGACAGGACTAGCATTATCCCGTTTTACTGAGATGTAGACATAACTGGCCAGGGAGCAGACAGCTAGAAAATACAGGGACTAAGATGTGACTCAGTAGTCTGAAGTCAGATGGGTGGACACACAGCTGGATGAGGAGACTGATGAAGAACCAATTTCCCCAGCCTCCAGCTCAGAGATGCCCTGTACACCATAGCAGGCCCAGGACTAGTATTGAGGTCCTTATTTAGGACAGCCTGTCTTTCATTTCTGCTTCTCCCACAATTGTAAGCAGCTAGTAGGTGCGTTTGAAAGTGATTGGTGGTCCCCTAAATCCAAGTTGAAGAGGGCAGAGGTGGGGGACAGGCTTGGGGGACTCACCCAGGTACCATCTGTCCATGGCAGAAGCTGCTGGAGATGTCTCGGGTACACAGGAGTCAGGGAATGCCTGCCCTTGCCTGGGGCCTGAATGGGAAGAGTGACACTCCCTCCCTTCACGCTAGATGGGCTGAGCTGGGACAGGAAGAATGAGGCAGGAGGAGGGGCTGGTGGAGGAACTGTTACCTGCACCTGCCTGCCTGGGCTGGTTGGAGCAAGGGACCACATGAAGCTAGGGAAAAGGTCTCCGGCCTCCACTGGTCTGAGTGTCCCAAAGGAAGGGGACACTCAGAGCAACAAAGTAAACTGCAGCACCCTCTCCCTCCTTTACAGGGACCTCGCTGCTACAGCCAGTGATCTGCATTGTGTTCTCTAAGAGGGTCTCTAGAAGGGCAACTGGCCAGGACACAAGCTGGCCAGACCAGAGCATCATCTATCTGCCCCCTCCCCCACCCTGCCTCTTTGGGTTTCGAGCCAGCACTGAAGGAGACTCTCAGAGGCATGTGTGGGTCCTCAGCCTTCACTCAGTACATTTTCATCCTCCCATCCACTGGGCCCCACCCTGATGTCTCTTGCCCCTGGGCCCCTTCTGAAACCCCGAGCCCCCGGAGACCATGCAGGAAGCTGTTCCAGGTGCAGTGGGGACTTTGTGCAGGAAGCTGCTCCAGAGATGGGCAGTGACTAGAACCACAGCTGGTTTGAGGCACTCCCATGGTGGCCTGTCCTTCCATGCCACCTACAGCTCTTCACTTAGCCTTGGGGACATGTCCCAGTTGTGATGTCACACCTGCCTGGATGCACCTATGGGGTCTCAGCAAGAGTTCCGGTACATAATGAAGTCCTCTGAGGAGGGCAGGGGAGCAGCTGGAAGACAGAGTGTCTTCTAGTCCCCAGGGCTGGGATGGCGACAAGAGCCAGAAAAGGAATGACAGGACAGCTACTCAGTGGCCCCCAGTGTCTTTGTGCCCTGGCCACTGTGACAGGCCCAGAGCAAGGCCACTACAAGAAGTCTTAATTGGCTAACTAAGATTGAACCACAGGGTCTTCTCCAGGTTCCCAAGATCATCCTAATTGGCCATTCCACAGGTACCAACAGTGCTGGGTCTGGTCACCTTGGCGACTGGTCTCTCTGTCCCTCACAGAAGCATCCTAAGAGGTGGGAAAATGACACCCTCAGGGAGATGATAGCATTCTGAAATGTTGGCCTGATCTCCCAGCCGGGTTCTTTGGTTAGGCTGAAGTCTGTCTCAGGGCTCTGATCTGGCAGCATGCCCACTCCCCACTCCTAGCCACTTATGAGATGAAGGGCAACTCCACCCAGTGACCCTGTCATGTGTTCCCAAGTGGAAATCTTAACCTTCAGGTATCCTGGAGCTGTGAGTGGAAATTCCCCAAGCCAGGCACTGGGGAAGTTCGGGCAGCACCAATGGTCTCTGTAGACCTCAGCAGGATGCCCATTCCCCCAGCACACCCCACACACAAGCAAGGCCACTAGGAGTCACCCCCAACCCCAGGGCTGTGAAAAAGATATCCTCTTACCTAGTAGGCACCCTGTGCTCCCAGCCAGCCCTTCTCTTGTAAAACCACTGCTTTCCTGCCCAAGATCCTCTGGATATGTGATTCTAAGCCTTGGTCTTTTTTGTGTTCCTTCATTTTGTAAATTTTCTTACTATGTTTGTCGACTGATTGATTCATTGATTGTGTATGAGAGCTTCCCTGTGCTGTGTGCATGTCTGGAAATCAGAAGACAGTTTGTGGGACCCAAAGACTGAACTCAGGTTTTCAGGTTTTGTGGCAAGTACCTTCACTCGCTCTCTTGCTGGCCCCCTTTTTGTGTTCCCTCTTAAACTCACCCTAGAGGCCTCTCTGACCCTGTCCCCAACTTTTCTGCCAATCTGTCCATTCCCACCATAATGTCCCCTTAATGGCTCTCTGACTTTCCAAGACTCACTCAGGACCTTTGCCAGGACAGTTCCTCAGTACTCAGCCTCCAGGGTGTTCCCTCTATCCTCAGGTTTTTCCTCCTGGGAGTCACTCAGAGACTGTCCTACACACTCTTTCTAAACTTTCGCACTTTGCTAGCCCAGAGAAGTGGCAGCATTTTGCCAGTGACTCAGATAGCACCCAAGCTTGCCCAAGGCCACCCTCTTTCCAGTCTGCCACCTGAATGTAGCGGGTAACTAGCCTAGTTTGCTCTAGAGAGGCAGTTAATAGCACTTAGCACCTTTGCCCTTGGACTGTAACACCCCATCCAACCACACAAACGCATATACACTCACACCCACCCACCCACACCCCACACCCAGACCCTATACTCACACCCCACCCCCCACTCACACCCACCCATACCCCACACACACCCCTACCCCACACATACCACACACACACACACACACCCCACACACACTGACACACCTGCTCCCAGTCCTGGAAAACCCAGGTAAAAGTTAAGAGTTGCTGAGGTCTGCTGAGTTCACCTTACTCATGTCTAAGCCCCTCCTCAGACAATTTCCATGCCATCTCCTAGACAGCCAAGACCATCATCAGGGTTTAGTCAATGCTGGGGACAAGGAGCCCTCTGTGAGGCATCTTAATCCCCTGCAAAGGGACCCTGTCTCCTGCTGCCCTGAGAGCAACTGAAGGGGTGTCTCCTCCTATGTCTGAGCACAGAGTCCCTTTAAGCCAGACCACCCCACTGTAAATCCTTCTATATACTGACCTTACCCTTCTGACCCAGTCACAGTGATGGCTCCCTGTATCCTGCCATCTGAAATGCATGGTGACACCTACCTCAGAGGCTTGATGAGGGAGGATGTCATTAGGGGAAGTGCTTGTCCAAAGAAGGTCCCAACAGTGGCAGTACCACTCTCTGCCCTAAGCTGGGCTGGGTCCCCAAAAAATGGGATTGCTCATCATATCCATTTACATAGCTTAAGAGCCCTATTGACTTCTACTGAAGGCTCCCCAGACAGTTGTCTCCTGTCCCAGCTGGATCCCCACCAGTCATCACCACTAGGGGCCCCAAGCTTCCTTTCTTCCCTGGGAAAAACACAAGTGTCTCAACCTCCATTCTCCTTCTTGTATTCTTGCTGGGAGCAATGGGGCCCAAGGGCCATGAAAACACTTTTCTCCTGCTTTTTAAAAGAACGAGGCAGGCCAAGAGCCTCCGCTTTCCCCTTCTCTGTTGGGTTTCTCCAGAGTGACACTCCAGAGGGGCATCTAGCTCTGCTCTCCTGTGTCCTCTAAGGCCCAGAGACCTTAGCTCCAGACAGTCTCTGGAGCTGGGTGAGGGGTCCTCCTTTTATCCTTGTCATGACCACAGGGACAGGGACCTCAGTGGCTATGCCTCATTCCCCCAAGTCCTCCAGGCAGGTCTTAAGTCTTAAGTCTCAGGGCAGCCACGTGGACAGTCCCCATTGCATTTGTGGGTAGGGAGGTCACAGGCTGGGGCCTCTAGTTGATCGTTGTCTCCCTGTCTCCCTGATGCCAGCGTCTTCAGAGTAGAGGTCCTCCCCACCAGCCTTCCCGAACACAGCTCATGAGCCAGGCTTTGTGATGTTTCCTGGCAGAATCCATAGCATTGCACTCCAGCATCATTTCTTCCACATGGCGTTGATTGGGGGCTTCAAGAGGGCAGAAACCCAAAGCCCCAGGAAAACCCGACTCCAAGCTCAGGCCTGTTCTCCAAGTTATAGTGCCGATGGATACCAGGCAGGGAAGGTGGCTGCTCCTTGTAGGCCCCATCTGTGCTGGCTAGAGGTCCCAAGCCCTCAAGAGTGTCAGCTCCTGTCTCCTACTGTGACCACAAGTGCCAGGACACTGGGGTCTTATAAGGCAAGGGCTTGGAGGAGGTGGGCCCCATAATTCGCAGTTCTTAAGTGTCGGCTTCAAGATGGTCCAAGCAGTGGGGCACAGCAGTTCTGAGAGCTGCCAAAGGGCAATGTTTGCTGAGACTCAAGGTCACCATGTTATGGCAAGGGCAAACCCATTAGTCCAGCCTCCTACACAGAGAACACCCTGGAGAGAAATGCATTCTTGACTTTCTCAGAACTCACTCCTGGCCCTGACCTGGAACTGATGTGTTTTTAGTGGCTCCCTGTGGCCACTGCCTTTGGAGAACCTCGGGGAAGCAAGCCACACCTTTCCCTCTATGGCATCTGGAGTCCTCAGATGTGATGCCTGTGACCTGTCCTGGTCTGTGGGCATGCAGAGGTCACCACATCCACTCACTGTTTGTACCATCTGTCACTGAGACTTAATCTAGCTCTCCCCACCTGGCAATGGCCCCACCTGTTTCATGGTTCTGGAGAATTCCAAAGATCTGCTTTGCTTTTTCTGACATCCCAGCCAGCCAGGCTTTTGTATCACTATTTCACAAAGAGTGGGGACTGCAGGTAATACATGTACAAGCCAGGACTGGAACCCAGTTCTATGGAAGAGGTAGGGACCCTTGCTGTCAATAAGGAGGCTATCCTCACACAGTCATTGTTGCTAGTACTGGCAACATGACATTTTCATGTAGATAGTTCAATGTGTTGTTATGTCTATTATAACACTTTAAGGAAGTAACAGGAAAACATTGATAAATCCATTGTATCATATAAATAGTGTATAATATAATGTATAAACTGTATATTATAGTGAATAGTGTATAACATAGTGTATATTACAGGATACTTTGGCTTCAGTGGCTTTCCCAGAGTCACACGCCTTGCAGGGGGCCTAACCTACCCTAAGGACTTTATGGAGCAAGAAGGAAAGTGACAAGAGAGGTGGGGCTGAAGCTCACACAGTGAGAGAAGAGGGACCCCGAGGCAGGGACCACTTCCGAAAGCCCCACTACTCCTGCCCAATATCCCAAGTCCTTCAGGACATCAATGCCAGCATTGCCCCTTGGCAGGGCACCTTTTGTTGCTCAAGGCCATGGAGCTGGTGCTGGCTCCAGTAAATCAGCAGGTGGTTGGCTGGAACTGGTTGATTCTGCCAGCCAGGAGCACAGGGTGACAGCAATGAATCACATTAATGGCAAGAGGTGGCCATTCCCTCCTCTTTATGGCCTGAAGACATGAATTTTCAAAGCTCCTCCCCTGGCTTGGACAAACACACCTGACCTTCCTTGCTCTCCCTGAGCCTCAGACGGAGGGGGCGGGGGCACAGAGCAGCCAGGGACAAGGTGAACACCAGACTGAGCTGGAGAGTTCTCCTCACGGGCCAGTCCACCATCCTGTAGAGGCCAGAGCCCTGCCTCCCAGAAGTGGAGTGGGCAGAGCCCCTTGACCTTGGGACACACTTCAACCTGGCACCCTCTTCCCAGCTCTGTTGCTAGCATTAAGTTTTACTCTCTACCTCTGCCCCTCTTCCAAGAATAGTCTGGCTAGTTCTAACCAACATCCTGCAAGAAAAAACAAAACAAACAACACCAGAGAAGCTGAGGGCCATAGCGTTTTTTGGTGATCCAGGTGCAGGTTAGTGACCTTAAGAATGAGTAGCAACCGGTGGGGAGTGGGATACGAGTGGGGGTGGGATGGGAAGTAGAGGTGGGATGGAGGATGGGGAGTGGATGGGGAGATGGTGGGGGGAGTGGGAGGGCGGGAGGGAGAGGGATTGGCATGCAAAATAAGATTGTTTTAAAAATTAAAAATAATAAAGAGGAAAGCAAAAAAAAAAAAAGAATGAGCAGCAGCAACTTTCATAGAGGCTTGAACATTTCTGGGGTCAAATTCATGTGAGATGGGGGGTTCTGAAAGCCAAATTTGGAGGACCCTCAAGGTCACTGAGAACAAGGGACCCTTTATAGTGTCGCTGTAGCCTTCCCATCCAATCAAGTAAAGTTGCCACATTAAACCAAATCATAGGGACTGGGGATATAGCTCAGTCAGCCACGAGCTCACACAGCATGCACGAAGTCCTGAGTTCAAACACCAGTACCACTGAAAACCAGCTGTGGCCATGAACATCTGTAACCCCAAGTCAGGAAGACCAGAAGTTAAGGTCATCCCTTGCTACATGTTTTGCTTTTAGTTTGAGGCCAGCGTGGGCTATTTGAGACCCTGTCTTGAAGGAAAAACAGAAAACAAGTCACAAGCAGAAAGGAACATTTGGTATCAGAAGCTGGGTACCTGCACGGCCCCATCCTCCTGAAGCTGCAGTGTTGATGCCAGTGTGGGAGGGTGGGCTCAAGTGAAGCCCCACCCCCTGCATCTGCCTAGAGCTTGTTACTGTACGATTTTGATGGTCAAGATTTCCATGTCTGTAGGGTCTGGTCTCCAGACCACTGGCCTGCCATAGGAGCCTCCTGAGGGCACAGCCTGGGGTGTGGTCTAGCTAGGTCACATCCTGAAGGCACATGGAGCAGACAAGGTTGCAGGAGCCTTGGGTTGCCCGTTCCTTTATCTGACACAGCTTTCCCCAGACACTAGCTGTGTAGTGCACACATGGAAACACTGCCTGGGTCCACCTCCAGCTCCCCTGCAGCTGCTGTGGCCTGGACCAGCCTTGTGGTGGTGGTGGTGGTGGTGGTGGTGGGGTATCATTAAAGCCAGGTTACCAGGTGTCTTAGTTACACTTGCTTTCTTTTCTTTTCTTCCTTTCTTTCTTTCTTTCTTTCTTTCTTTCTTTCTTTCTTTTTGTTTTTGGTTTGTTTTGTTCTGTTTTGGTTTTTTTTGAGACAGGGTTTCTCTGTGTAGCCCTGGCTGTCCTGGAACTCAGACCAAACTGACCTTGAACTCACAGATAACTGCCTACCTCTGCCTCCTGAGTGCTGGGATTAAAGGCATGCACCATTACTTCCAGGTTTAGTTAGGGTTTCTATTGCTTAGGCTAAACACCATGACCAAAAAGCAAGTTGGGGAGTAAAAGGTTTATTTGGCTTACTCTTCCAGATCACACTCCATCATTGGAGGAAGTCAGGACAGAAACTCAAGCAGGGCTGGAACCTGGAGGCAGGAGCTGATGCAAAGGTCATAGAGGGGTGCTGCTTACTGGCTTGCCTCCCAGGGGCTTGGTCAGCCTGCTTTCTTACAGAACCCAGGACCACCTGCCCAGGATGGCACCACCCACTGGGCCCTCCGCATAAGTTTGCTAATTGAGAAAATGCCTAATAGCTGGATCTCACGGAGGCATTTCCTCAACTGAGGTGCCTTCCTCTCTGATGACTCTAGCTTGGGTCAGTACAGCAAGCAAACTAAGTGGGTGCTTTTAGACACACAGTAAAATGACAGTTACTCCCTTTTATTGATGTAATGAACCTCTCATTGGACTTCTTCAGAGTTTAATGCTTTGGTTTTAGTAATGCATGCACAATCCCACAATCCTTTGTGTGTCTGGGGCCTGTAGAGTCTCAGCTACCTGCAAGGACATGAACTCCTGATGTGCTGTGAACGGAGTTCATCTGCTTCCTTACCAAGCCCACATATGGCCAGAGATATTCTAGCCCCACCATCACTGGCTTGACAATATTAAACTTGATCCCTGATGAAAGATTCCATCTTTTCAGAGTCTCGAGGGGCAAAACACACTAAGAGCAGATGTGGGAAATGTACAAAGCAGGCCTTGAGATCGTTAGCAAGAGGGCGGAGCCATTTGCTCCCTCAAACCCGTGTTGTGGAGCCCTGTGGCAGGAAGCAACTCAGAACCTTCATAGGGGCTACAGAGGTTCTCTTAAGACCCTACGGTGTTCTGTGCATTCTCAGATTAGAGCAAGGCTTATTCCTCGATCTTCAGGAATTGTGTCTGGACTGTGCACAGGGTTGAGCTTGCCACCTCTGCCTGCAGCTGTGTTTGTTTGGTAAACAGTACTTAAAAAAAAAAAAAAGTCACCAAACTCAATTGGAATGTCACTGGGAGGCTTGAAAGTTCCTTTCTACATTACTGTCACTATGTCACTAAGCCTCAGTGGCTGCTGTCTACTCTAACTTGCACGGATGTGAGAAGACCTGTAGGGAGGGCGCAGGGGAGATGGGGCTCAAAGTTGGGCTCTATAGAGCCCTCTGTGAAAGAGGATCAAACTGCCCGGCTCACCATCCCCCTGCATGCCAGCATCCTCGACCTCCTCCCTCTGACTGGGGACAGGCTCTCTTGTCCTTCAAGTTCCCCAAACCCTCAGACTCTCAGAGGAAGGAAAGCCACTCAGAGCCACTAGGAAACAAGGTTTTATTTACTTATTTTTCCATTGTCAGAGGATAGATCACAAGACAGAGATCAGCAGTCCGGGTACACAGTGTGGCTTGGTTAGTTTCCAAGGGAACACAATGGACAGGTGGGGCGGGTTCTGGTTTGACTTTCCACTCTGATGACCTCTGACTTCTGACCTTTGCTGTGCACCCGGTTGTACCTACCCTGTTGGTCTCTGACCTGCGGCCCTGCTGCTCCTGCACCCTTCCATCCCTCTCCACTCTGACCCCTGACAGGCAGAGAAAGGAAACTGCAGTGGCTGCCAGACCCATACCACAAGACAGAGAGGCAGACCCACCTCCACGCTCTCTGTTGCCCATCCCCTCTGTCACCCCCTGCCAGAGGCCTGCTTCGGAGAAGTAAGGGCTCCTCAGGCCAGAAGAATTGGGCTAGAAATTAAAGTCTCAGAAGCAGGGAAGGTGGGCAAAGGCAGGAGGATTCCAGAGCCTACAGAGTTATTGCGTGAGGAGCACATTCCCCAGAAGCAAGAAGGACCTGGAATCCCTGGGTGTTCCGCAAAGGGTGGGACAGACTGGGACTCTGCAGTGGGCACCCTAAAAGGAAAAGGACCCCAGGAGGCCTGCAGGAAGGTAATCCTCAGTATCTCCAGCTGCTGACAGACCTTCAAAACTGGTGGAATCAGGAGCAAGTTTCTTCTGAGAGTCCATGAAGAACAGCAACGAAGATGATTACACACTCCTCAGTCCCAAGACAGCTGGGGACCCCTGCCCTGGGTACAACTCTCCCTCAAACCTAAATTCAGAGATGGGACTAGGACTTCCCCGGGGACAGAGCAGACTCCAGAGAGCTAGAGGGTGTGGAGGCCTCAGGAGGGCACAAGGTGTGGATGGCAACATGGCCCAGCCCCTCCCAGGAAAGGGAACACACACACAGTTCACAGCAACAACGAAATCCACAAATGAGTAGCCACAAGACCACAGTCAGCAGACACATACACACACAAAGACACAGCACAGAAAGGGGCCAGACCCCCGGCTGCAGTAAGAAGGGAAAGGCTATGAATGTTGCATCTTTAAGTACAGGACTGGGTTAGCGGGGACAGGGAGAGGCACAGGGAACACGTGTTCTTGGCTTCTCTTAGGGAAAGATCTGGTCTGAAGTAGCCGGTTTTCTCAAGCCTGGACACCAGCCTCTAAGGGATTAGGCAGCTGGCCTTGGCTTCTGGAGGCTGTGGAGACAAAGAATCCACATTAAAACCCCAGATCCTTTCTAGTATTCATACCTGGTCCTCTCTCCACCTTCAGCGTAGTCCCTTTGTCCATAAATCCCCAAGGTTCAGTGAAGAACAGACAAGCCTGAGAGGCAGGGAAGCAGATGGAGGCTGGGGTTGATGGTGCACAGGTGGCTTCCTGGGCTGGAGTTGTTGACAGACCCTGTTTATATGGTCACATGTCTTTAAGACATCCATCCCAAAGATGGATGATGAAGTGAGCCCGGCTCTGCTGCCTGGGGCTGACATGTGGAAGTGCAGGCAGACACTGCAAGGAATTAAAACACTACATGGGTTCATGGTAGTATTGCCACCAGAGAAAAGGCTGCTGTCCATGACAGGAGACAGGTTTGTTTTTGTTTTTTGTTTTGTTTTTGTCTTGTTTTGTTTGTTTTGTTTTGTATTTTTGAGACAGAGTCCATTTAGCCCAGGCTGATCTCGAACTCACTGTTAGCCAGGGTTGACCTTGAACTTCTGACGTTTCTGTTTTAATCTCCCATTGGCTGGGTTTACAGGTATGCACCATTATGCCTGGCTTGAGAAAATCTTTAATTTACAACATTAGCTAAAGTTATGTACTTGTCCATTATGTCTTATGGTGTGGAGGCTAGGGCAGAAGTGAGGTGACAGAACTGGCTTTCTTGCCTTTGTATATCCCAGGGTCTGCCATCCAGACCACAGTTAAGAGGGCGTTGTGGGTGACCCTAACCTACAGCCACAAAGCTTGTCACATACTGTCTGTACTGGCAAGTTTTGTGTCAACTTGATACAAGCTACAGTCATCTGAGAGGAGGGAACCTCAACTGAGAAATGCCTCCATAACATCAGGTTGTGGGCAAGCCTGTAGGGCATTTTCTTAATTAGTGTGTGTTGGGGGAGGGCCGAGCCCATTGTGGTTGGGGCACATGTGAGCTGGTGTCCTGGGTTCTATAAGAAAGCAGGCTAAGCAAGCCATGTGGAGCAAGTCAGTAAGCAGCAACCCTCCACGGCCTTTGTATCAGCTCCTGTCCAGCTTGAGTTCCTATCCTGACTTTCTTCAATGTGGAAGCTTACACCAAATAACCCTTTCCTCCCCAACTTGCTTTTTCTGGTGTTTCACCACAGCAATAACAACCCTAACTAGGACACTATCTGAATGGCTTTTTCTGACAGCAGGTTTTTCCATTATAAATAGGGCCAGCCCTGCATGTCCTATTTCTCCTGGTCAGCTCCTGAAGGTTCCTATAGGGCCTGCTGACTATTTGGAAGCTTTATCCAATCACTATGTGCTCTCTGGTACACCCTACAGTGAGCAATGGAAATGAACACACAGTGAGCCCCAAATGTTGAGGACAGTGCAGGTATGGGGGGGGCATATTGTTTTCCCTACTTTTGAGTAGTATTGGAAAGCTTCATAATAAGTGTGTGTGTGTGTGTGTGTGTGTGTGTGTGTGTGTGTGTATGTTTAAGTGGTTTGGGGCTCACTATTAGAAGCCATTCTCAATGTTACTTTGATATGGAAGTCTCACTAAGTGATTCCCACCCAAGTCACATCCCTGTGGAAGCAGGGACAGTACCCTATGAACCTGACCCTGAAGCTGACTGGAAGCCCTGATTCCCTATGCTTGTTGTGTTTGGGTAGGGGACACCTTAGTGTCTCTGGGACTGGGCTGTCCACTGTTCCTCCCCGACCTCTGAGAGACACTTAAGAGTGAACTGGTAAAAAGCGCCCATGAAGAAGTTAGCATGATGCCACCGCCCAAACTCAATGAAGACAGTGGTAAGACACCGTGGAACTGGAGATACAGATCACCTACCTTCCTGCTGGAGGCTGCACTTCAGTTCTCTGCCTTCTGGGGCTCTGCAGCTGGAAGAGAAGGCAGACTGATGTAGTGTGAGGCTGCCCACCCAGGGGTTGCTCCATACTGAACCCTTACTGATGCCTGATACTAGAATTTTGTGTCACTGGTTACAAGAACGTGGACCTAGGTTGTTGAATATGGGTAATGATGGCCACCTCTCCAGGCTTAGCACTTGGATAAAGATAGAGTCTGCTTGGTACAAAGCAGGTACTCTGTAGACAATGACTACCATCAGTAGTTTGTCTCTTGTGGAATACTCTTTTAATCAGGCAAAGGTGTGTTACATTTGTTCATAAGACATTTGTTAACTATGTAAAGATATGTTGCATTTGCATTAAACAAAATTAACCTGGGCTCAAAGAGGTGGGGTTAGCAACTTGTTGACAGGACGTAGCAGGGAGGAGCTTAACGTGTATTTTGTTTGTTTCAGTTGGGGCAGTATGGAAGGGAGTGGCTTCCAGGATGTCAGCAGAGACAGAAAGGTAGCCAGTTGCTACTCTAACTCTCTGAGCTCGCAGGCTTTCACTCTAGCCTTTGAATCTCCAGGTTTATTAGGATGATGGAGATTTAGTTAGAACTACCGTTAGCAATAGCAACAGAGCCATTGTCTGGGGGAACAGAATTGCCACAGAGCCATTGTCTGGGGGAACAGAATTGCCCCCCAGGCTACAGCCTTAGGGGCCGGTAGCAGTTTAAAGTGCAGCCACTGTGACAAACAAAACAAAACAAAAAACAGTCTCTGGTATGGACGAAGAGCTAACATCACAGAGGTCCTGAGAGCCCCTTCCTGGCACCTCAGAGGCATGTCTGCTGAACCCAAAGCAGCTCATGGCACCCAGTTCACTCCTTCCCCAAACCCTGGGAAGCCCCTCTCCTAGCACTCTTCATGGCAGTTACCGTTTGTAGTGATGAGGTTCTCCACCTGGGCCTCTTCATCTCCTGGAGCCCTAAGACAAGAGGAGACACACTGTCATCCGTGTCCAGGGTAAACCATAGCATCTCCCCATTCTCTTCATTCTCTTCCCTGAAGTAGGGCTTCTAGAACCCCTCCCCTCAGAGCCCCTTTAAGGATTCAAACACTAGGTGAAAGGAGAAGTCAAGACTGACAGGGACAGAGGCAAAGAGAACTCAGGAATGCCCTGCAATGTCTGCCCCCGGTGGGATTTGTGCCTGCCACAGGCTCTGAGGTCTATGGCCACCATGGCTGTTTTAATGAAGGGGTGTAACTTTGTGTGACATAGAAGGAAGATCAGGTGTCTATGCAGTGCACAGAGCCTCAGAGAGAGATGAAAAGCAGAGACAGTGTATAGGCCCTGCACCTCAGAGCAGCCGTGAAGTCCTTGGCTTCCCTCTTAGCAAGCCTAGCTGTCTCAAAGGCCTCCGGACAAGGTTCTAGCACATTCTTTTTTTTTTTTTTTTTTAAATTTTATTTTATTTTATTAGTTCTAGTTAGGGAACAAGCTTATTTCAAGTCCCTTCTCCCTCTCCCTCCCCTCACCCCCAAACTTTCTCCCCCACCCCCAGCCCATCCCCCCAACCCCATCCACCCACTACTCCCCAGGCAGGGTAGGGCCCTCAACGGGAGCTCAGCAAAGTCCACCAAGTCTTCCTATGCTGATCCTGGGCCCTTCCCCATGTGTCCAGGGCCAGAGTGTAACCCTTCATATGGGATGGGCTCTCAAAGTCCCTTCTTGCACCAGGGAAAAATACTAATCCACTACCAGAGGCTCCCTGGAGTGCAGAGGCCTCCTTATTGACATCTATGTTCTGGGGTCTGGATCAGTCTTGTACAGGCCTCCTGGACAGCATCTGGGGTCGATGCTAGCACATTCTTACTCAGTATTCCTTCCCCGATTTACACCTGAGGCCCACTCTCCATGTGTGACCTCTCCTTTGTTCCAAAGTCACTTGGAAATCCCCAGATTCATACCTCGGCCTCCCACATTCTCTCTCTGAGACAGCCCACCGGGTTCACATTACACCCTCTCCCTGTCCCCTCTGCGGTTGCCCCTGTTGGCCACAGCCTTGGCAACCTCACCTGGGCTTCTGATTGAAACTGCACTTGCACCTGCGACCTGAAATGCAAAGAAACCAGTCAAGGTCAGGCTCCCAGCTGGGCCATAATCTACTGTGAATCTATACAGACCAAAGGCACCACCAGACACACAGTGGATGCCTGCACTACTACAGGAAGTAACCCTGGGTAGGGGGCAGGAGTCAAGGGAGGCCAGGTGCTATGGTTTAAATGGCAGATGCACCCCACAGGAAGTTGTGTCTAAATACCTGATCCTCGGTGGGGGTGCTGTTTGTGGGAGGAGTAGCCTAGCTACCAAAGTGGGTTGCTGCGGTCAGGTGTTAGAGGTGATAGCTGCTTCTGGTTATACCCTGAACTTTCTGCTTCCTGGTCAACCTTAATGAGAACAAGCCACAGATGTCTACTACCTTGGACCAAGCTGCTCCACCATGCCTGTCCACTATGATGGACTTTGCCCTTTCATACGGTGAGCAAAAATAATCAGGGTGGGAAATGCATAGGGACACTTTCCTAGGAACACTAGGAAAATGACATCTGACTCCTGGGATGGCCGAGCTCCTGCCCTAGGGATGCAGAGAACATCCTGCTCACCTTCCTTGTTTTACTGAGCACTTACTACATGCCCCGCCCTGTATTGGTCCTGGAGATACCATGGAGAGGCAGACCATGGCTAAGCTTGTACACTACCCCCATCTGTCTAGCAGCCACAGAGAAAAAGGGGACACACTTACTTAGGATGAGTAGTATCCCAACAGAGAAGAGGACCACAGCGAACACCAATCCCCCAATCCTCAGGGTCTGGTAGTCTGCAAAGGAACCAGGGATGTGAGGTGAAAGAGGGGCAGGGCCAGGAGGACAAGCTTGTCCCTCTCGGATGGGGCCACACCCCGGGGGCTGCTGAGCTCACTCACCATAATAGAACGGATCCTTTTCTTTCTCCTTCTCAGCTGCTGGGGAAGCAGACAGACATGGTCAAGAGGAAGGCAGCGGTGTTTCCTGTGACATCTTACCTGCCCCACAGCAACCTGTCCCCACTAAAGGACCCCTGTGAAGCAGGATCATGGGAAGATACGGGGGGATTGTGGAAGTTGGGTTTCCTGGGCTTAGGGTCCACACCCAGGGTCTATGGTATATGTGACTCAGCCTCAGTGGGTTCCTGAGGTCACAGCATGCCCTACATTTATTCTAAAAGGCCAGGTCTGTCTATCAACTCGTGACAAATGGGGAAACTGAGAGCAAGGGGTACTCATGACTTGCATATATGGTCAAGGTGGGTTAATTAGTCTAGGCTGCAGGTCCACCGGAGCTCAAGGTACCTAGAGAGGTTAACAGAAGGCCAGCTGGACCCATGCAGGGAGCAGTTAGGAACACCTCAATTGGGATCTGTTTTTCTCTGCTGACTAATGGTGAGGTCCCTGACCGGATGTGAAGCTGCCTCTCGACCCTAACATTCAAAACAGCCAGAACCTTCAACAGAAAGGGCTATGGCTGCCAGCTTGGCACAGCCAGGCTCTAAAGGATTCTTACCACTAGCCAGGACTGCAGGGGCCAGCAGGCTGCAGAGGATCAGCACCGTCTCCATGGTGTCTGGGATAAAGGAGGAAGACATTACTCTGGGGACAGAAGACCTTCCTCCTTAAGCTATCACCCTAACTGGAGCTCATCTCAGCCACAGCTGTGCTGGCAGCATAAGTGACCTGAGGCTACTTCAGATCCCCAGGACCAAGGTACCTGTCGCCTGTCTTATCAGACTCTCGGAGAGCTCTGGTCAATTCTATTATTCCAGATGAGTCAGAACACTTAGCAGGCACTATGATAAGTCTGGAACCGAAAGTTTGATGATAGTAAATGACCTTCATAGAAGGAATTGTAGGGCTGAGGTCATACAGGGGCTCAGCCACTCATTTAGCATGGGGCTTCTGGGTCAAAGCCTTAACACCCCAAGGACTCGGGAGATGATCATCCCAGTGTCTTTCTTCCAGGCCATCTCTGCCTCATTAAAATGTGGGGCCTCTGGTCCAGCTCCCACAGTCAACAGCCTACCAGGAAGTCTTTTTTTTTTTTTTAAAAAAAAGATTTATTTGGTGTGTGTGTGTGCGCGCGTGCGTGCGTGCGTGCGTGCGTGTGTCTGTGTGTGTGTGTGTCTCTCTGTGTGTGTATCTGTGCATGCTTGCTATATGTATGCAGGTGTCCCTGGATGCTAGAAGATCCAGGGCATCATATCCCCTGGAGCTGGAGTTACAGGCAATTGGGAGCTGCTTAATGTGGGTGCTGGTCCTCTGGAAGAGTGGTCAGTGTTCTTACTCACTAAGAAGTCTCTTCAGCCTCTAGGAGGTGTTTGTGCCAGCCCTGTAGTCCAGTCAATGGCTGGAGGCCACTCTCTGGTCCCCAAACTCTATGGCAAATCCTGACACTCATATATGACCTCCTTAATTGCCCCTCATACTGTTTCCTCTGTATTCATCAGCTTTCCTTAGAAGACCAGGCCATCATCCTCAAAAGGTGACTTGATTGTATAAAGGGAATGTGGACAAAGTTTTCTAAGCATCAGCCCCCAGTCCCTCCTTCCCTAGAAGACACTGAGTGCTATACCACTTAATCCTGGGTGGGGGTGGGGGAGAACCTGGATGGGACACATGGCAGAGTCAACTCCCGAGACATATGGAGTTACACTCATTACTTTCAGGGTCAGAGAGCAGTAGAGAGTGAGAAGGGAGAAGAACTCAAATCAGGAGTGTTCAAAGCTACTCAATCTTTTCCAGATTGGGAAAGCCGGGCTATAGCCTGGCTATCACGGCCCAGCCGGTGCTCATTCTAACAAGCGGCTCTGATGCCATTCACGAGTGAGACACCAGAGGGCAGCATAGCTGTATCCAGAACTATGCCCAACCAAATATAAGCGGCAGAGAAAGAATCTCCCGCTGTATGAACAATACACCTTGCTCTTCTTAAAACTATGCTTGACACATATATCCAATCACGATGCTTAGTGTGGTTTTGTGTATATGTAAATGCTAGGTGTCTGCGCAGGGACATGCACATCCATGTGAAGCCAAGAGATCAACATCGGATGTCTTCCTCAACTACAACTGCGTTTTATCTTTTGAGAGAGGGTCTTTCGCTGACCCTGGAGCAAACAGATTTGATTTGGCTAGGCTGACTGGCCAGAGAATCCCAGAAATCCTCCTAATTCCCCACCTTCTCAGTGCTCTTCTCAGTGCTGAGACTGCGGTTGGCTTCTACTCCATCTGGCTTTTTTTTTTTTTTTTTTTTTTTTTTATGCATAAGTTCAAGGGATCAAACTCAGGTCCTCATGCTTGAGAAGCAAATGGCTCAGTGACTGAGCCATCTCCCCAGCCCCTAGTATAGCTTTTAAAAAAAAATAGCTTTATAATTGTAATATTTACAGTCTCCTGAGACTTGCTTTGATCAACATTATTTTGAAGTTTTATTTATACTATTATACAGAATCATAGTTAATTCATGTTTAATGTGATATTTCATTGTGAAGGCAAATTACTGTGTAGTGATCCATTGTCTTGTTGATGGATGTTTGGTGTTGTTAAAAATACATTGCTAATGGTAAATGATATGGTTACAGACACTTACGTGCATGCTGCCCGGGGCACACATACGATCAAGAGGTTTTTAACAGTTTTGAGCACCCACCCTCAAAAGAAACAGGATTTATATTATAGATCTGTGGAAACACACATTGTGGATGATAGAAAACACAGCCACCAAACACTGTGAATGATGCACTCCACTGATTAGTTTCCCTTTGCAAGAAATATGATTAGGCCCCTTGACAAGTCTCATGTTGCAGGCCAGAAATGATGGTCTGGAGTGAGCATAGCTCTGAACTCACAGCTTCGGCTGCAAACTGTTGCCGCTACACAGTTTTATTGTCCTCTATGGAGGTCGTTCCTATTTTAACATCCCACCAGCGTGATGTGATTTATCTCTGTTGCTCTCCCATCCTAATTAGTATTTGACATTATCAGATGTCATAATTTTATCAATCTAGAGACATAAAATATGGTGTTAATCTGGTCACTTAGCACTGGGTGTTTGTTGTTTCGATTTCTTCATCAGTGATGGGATGTTCCTGTCTTCTTTTCTCCCCATTTTCCCATTTTCAAATCATTTTCTCAGTCTTGACACTAACCTGTTATTGAATATTCCAATATCTCCTCTCAATTCCTGACTTGTCTTTTTACTAAAGAATTTCTTTACATCTATTTATTTTAGTGTGTGTGCGTGTGTGTGTGCGTGTGTGCGTGCGCGTGCGTGCGTGCTTGTGTTTGTAGGTCAGATGACAACTTGCAGGAAGGTAGTTCTCTCCTACCACATAGGTCATGTGATCAAACTCAGGTAGTCAGGTTTGGTGGCAGGCACCTCCATCTCCTGAGCTGTCTCGCTGGCCCTGTTTTTATGAGAGCTGTTGTGGATCTTCCTGGCGGGACTGGGTGGAGATGACATGTTCCTGATTCCAATTGCCTTAAGATTTATAAATCTTTTCATTTTCCAGGACCTTGTCAATATGCTCTAGTGAAATATTATGACACCTTCATATAAGTGTCAAATCCATTCAGGGTATATTATAAATTATATTGCTATTTTAAATATTAATGTATTGAGTAGTATGGAGCAAAACAATTGATTTTTTTATCTACTGGTGTTAAATACAGTAATCTTAAGCTCTTTTATTTCTAATAATTTACCCAGATACCTTTGCTTTCATTATAGACAGACTTTGTAAATGATAGAGTGGTGTTGCCTCCTTCTAATTAGTATACAAGTTATTTTATTTCTTGTTTTAGTGAACTAAGACTTAAAGTGAAATGCAGTAGAGAAACAATGATCACATATACACATGCACACATGTTTATACACTTGTACACAAATTTGGTCTTGTTAGCTATTACTAATTTTAAATGGAGTTCTAATGTTTTGAAAATTCTCCTCTAACTCTTTTTCCAAGATGTTTGCTTTATATTAATTATGAATAATATATAATAAATATATAATAAGATATATATCTTATTCCCCTTTTAATCTGCCAAACATATAATTTTTTTTCTTGTTGTTGTTGTTTGTTTTTCTGTGTAGCCCTAGCTGTCCTGGAATTGGCTCTGTAGACCAGACTGGCCTCAGACTCAGAGATCTGCCTGCCTCTACCTCCTGAGCACTGTGATTAAAGGCATGCGCCACTACCACCGAAATCAAACAAATAACTTTATATATGAATTACTAATGTCAAATCTGGTATAAAACCGATGTAATATTTAAATACATGGGCAGACTTGGTTTAGAGTCATTCTCCTTATGATTTTTGCACTTACGTGCATGTGTGTGAGATTGGATAGTAATTTTATTTTACTATATTGACCTTGCATGGTTTTGGTAATGTGCTGTGATTTCTAGAAGTTTATGGTTTGAAATTTAATCCTCATTCATGTCAGTGCTATTTGGAAGTTAGGTCTTTGGGAGGAGCTGCAGTTTGAACTAGAAATGCCCAACCCCCATAGGCTCATGTGTTTGAACACCTGCTCTCTAGCCTGTGACATTCTTTTGTAAAGTTGTGGAACTTTGAGGAGGTGGAGTCTCTCTAGAGCAGTGGTTCTCAAGCTTCCTAAAGCTGGGACCCTTTAATACAGTTCCTCATGTTGTGGTGACGCCCAACCATAAAATTATTTCATTGCTACTTCATAACTGTAATTTTGCTACTGTATCAACCATCATGCAGATATCTAACACACAGGATAACTGATCTGTGACCCCAGTGGGTCACGACCCACATGTTGAGAACCAATGCTCTAGAGGAAGTGGATCACTGGAGGCGGGACTTAAGATTTACAGCCCCACCTCACTTCCTGTCTTCCCTCCACTGCCTAAGTTTCAGTGCAATATGGCCAGCCTGGGGCTCCTGCTGCCATCCCCTCCCTGCCATGACTGATTACCCCATTAAACTGTGAACCAATGTAGCTCTTTCTTCCTTAAACCGCTTCTTGCCAGTTATTAAAAGTTATATTCCATGTGTGCTTAGACTATTGTGAGTTTCTTTGGTGAGACGTTACATATTGCTCAGGAAGTGTAATCATTTACATTTTTATGTTAATGAATTCGACAGTTTGACTCACCCAAAAAATGGAACCAGAAAACTTAAGATATGCCCTAATCAGGAAGGACTTAAGAAATTTAGCCCTGTGTTTCCACCATAATCTACTAGGAGGTTTTAAAGTGTTCTATCATTCATTAGTGGGTCCTTTGAAGACTATATAATGGTTTTCTTTCTTTTTTAAGATTTATTTATTATGTATAGTGTTCCTCCTGCAAGTACTCCTGCAGGCCAGAAGAGGACACCAGATCTCATTATAGATAGTTGTGGAGTCAACATGTGGTTGCTGGGAATTGAACTCAAAACCTCTGGAAGAGCAGCCAGTGCTCTTAACCTCTGACTCATCTCACCAGCCCCCATACAGTGGTTTTCTTGATGTATATCTCATTACTGTATAATAGTTACTGGTTTTTAAAAATCCTATGAAGTAGATATCAGGATTTGTACTATTTGATCAGATTCACTGACACGGCCATCCGGAACCTTGTGTTGGACCTATTACAGATACTTGGGCACACCTGAAGAGAGGTCCAGTAAAGAATTAAGCGTCTTGATCCCAAAACCTACTAGGATTTAACCTGCCATGAACCACCAAGTAAGCCAGCCTGGAAGCAGGTGGCCCAGCCTCCCATGACCTCTACCCAGGTAGGGAGCTTGGTGGCAGCCTCTTCAAATGGCTTGAGCCAGAGCCACCCAGCTAAGCTTCTCCCTAATTACTGGCCCTCATAAACTGTGCAAAATAACAAAGGTTAGTTATTTAAAGCTGTGGTTTGGTGGGTAATTTGATGTGAAATAGATAACACAACATATTCACTGAGTGAAATGTCCACTATTCTTTTAACTCTGAGCCTCCCTTCAAATTGTTTTCCTTCTTGTGAAGACCAAATTTTCTTTTGGAATATCCTTTAATAAAGATATACTCATTGAAAACTCTGTTTTGTGTGTATCTAGAAATGCTTTCATTTTACCTCTCAGAGACCCACAACATCCCCTTGAACAGGGGCATGTCCTGGTTAATCTTGACTGTCAACTTGATGGGATTTAAAACCACTGTGAAAACAAGTGTCTGGGCATGACTGTGAGAGGCTGAGGTGGTAAGACCCACCTTATATGTTGGCACTCCATCCCACGGGCCGGGTCCTGAGCTGAATAAAGAGGAAAATGTGTGAGATGAGCACCAGCCTCATCTCTTTCCTTCCTGACTACAACTGAAATGTTGTCTGAGGGTCACGACCAGTTGGCCTCTGTCCCTGCCAGGATGGACTGTATCCCCTTGAACTGGAAGCCACAGTAAACTTTTACTCCTCCTGTTGCTTCGTCCCGGGTATTTCATCATAGCAATCAGAAATAAGGCTGGAGTGGCAATGTGGTGCTGGTGGTGGGCTGACATTCACATGGTGCTTATTTGTAAAGACGAAGTCTTAGCGAGCTGGATATTAAAGGGCAGGCAGTCTTGTTGTGAGTGGGCTTCACGTGGCAAGAGATTGTGGGGAGCCCCTAGCAGCTCAAAAGTAGCCCCTGGCTAATAGCCAGCAAGAGAATAAAGACCTCCACTCATCTGCCACATAGATGAATTCTTCCAGTGAGCTGAAGGACCCTGGAGCAGAGCCCTCCCTACTCAGTCTTCATGTAGGACTACAACTCCGGCTTACACCTAGGCTAGTTTCGTGAGATTCTGAAGCAGGATGCAGCTAGGCTAAAACGAGGCTCTTTTTCTGTGTTGCAGAGGCATGCACACCCATGTGGCATGCCCTTGTACACACATGGAGGCCAGAGGAGGGTGTTAGGTGCCCAGCTCTATCACCCTCTGTCTTATTCCTTTGAGACAGGGTCTCTCACTGAAGCAGGGGTTTGACTGGCAGCTGGCAATCCTATCTCTATGCCTCAAAAGAGTTGGAGTTCCAGGCACGTTCGAGGCCACATTTGGTTTTTATGTGGGTGTGCATGCTTGTGTGGCATGCACTGAGCCATGTCCCAACCCCCTAGGCTGTCTGATCTAGAGAAACCATGAGGTAATAAATATGTGTGTTCAGCTGGTAAGTCTGTAGTGATTTGTTAAGCTAGGCAGCACTTAAAACCATTCAAGGTGTCTTGGCCATGTACACATTTCTCTGTGCTTTGAGGTACCCGTCCATTGTGTTTTGGTTTCCGCTGTTGCAGTCAGTAAGTCTGCTATTCATGGATACTCGGAGAGGCTGCCTCTCTCTCCACCTCCTTCTCTGGGTTTATTTCTATGTATTCCGTTGCATTTCTTTTGCCTGTAAGTTCATCCTTCTCCTAAGCTATGACTTCATCTCCTCACATAGTTCCTCTTTCACATGGGACATCTTTATTCTGTTCTGCAAATCAAGCTGCTCATTCGTGTTCTCCACTCCCTGGCTCCTCTGTGCTACGCACTGGGCAATTGCTTCAGAATTGTTTCTTTCCTCCCTTTAACTGTGTTTAATGTGCTGTTTCATTCATCCACTTAATTTCCTATTTCAATGATTATATTATTTCTATATGTTCTAGTTGGTTCTTTTTCTAATAGCTTGGTCATTTCATTAGTCTTTGTTGCTTGCTCCTTTTTATGATCTCATTGTTTTCTTTCAACATTTTCTTCAGTTTTTTTTTTTAATTTTCTGTATCTGCTATTTTCAAAGTTCTGAATTCTTAGGAACATAAATTGCTTTGTGGTTTCTGTGATTTTTTAAACAGTGATTTTCTTTTGGTTCCCTCCCAACACACACACACACACACACACACACACACACACACACACACACACACAGACACAGAGAGAGAGAGAGAGAGGGGAGAGAAGAGAGAGAGAAGAGAGAGAGAGAGAGAGAGAGAGAGAGAGAGAGAGAGACTACCTTGGTTTAATAGTCTTCGATTGTGAGCTCAATTTTGCTATATTAAATCTGTGGGAAATTCTGTCTGAGACTTTGTTTTTCTTTTTCTGTGGAGACTGAGAGTAGCCAATACCAACCTAAGAACAGGTTAGCCCCTGTCACGGGTCCTCAGCTAAATGAAGAAGCCACGAGTTTGGTTCCTAACCCTGCTGAGCTCAGTGTTTAATGGTCTCCAGAAGGTAGCAATGCCTAGGCATTCAGTCTTAGCAGCTCTGTTTCAATATAGTTCACACTTTACATAATTGTGCTACTTTGATTTCATAGGATTTTAGTTGGCAGATTTATTTTGGTTTTAGAACTTAGGTGGTGTTTGGTATGTAGTGAAGAATGATTGACTGGTGAGGGTACCTTTTCTTCCTTCTGGTAGGGCAAGCCTTATGACAACAAAGCCAGGATCACTACTTTATAGTAGAAAAATCATCGTTCAGGCAGTTATACTGACTTAAATATACTGTTCAAAGAGGGGAATAAGCACTCAGGAGACAGGCAGATCTCTGTGAGTTTGAGGCTCTTGGTCTATAGAGCAAGTTCCAGGACATCCAAAGTTATATAGAGAAACCTTGTCTTGAAAAACCCAATTAAAAAAAATGAGGGGAATAAGTTGTATGTACCTGTTGTGTGTGTAAAATTCTCCTTCCTGTTGGGCAGTGGTGGTACAAGCCTTTAATCCCATCACTTGGGAGACAGAGGCAAGTGGAATTATGTGAGTTTGAGGCCAGCCTGGTCTACAGAGTGAGTGCCAGGACAGGTTCCAAACCTATACAGAGAAGGCCTATCTCCAAAAACAAAACAAATCAAAACAAAACAAAATATCCTTCCTTCCTCTGTCTGTCCCTCCCTCCCTCCCTTCCTTCCTTCTTCCTTCCCTTCTATCAAGTTCCATCTCAAATTACGCAGTAAATATATCTGTGCCTTGTTCAGAGGAGACCAGTCTGAAAAACTGGGAGGGTGGAACTGACATTAAAATCCCACCAAATGTGGCACGTGTATATAATCCTAGCACTCAGCAGGCTGAGGCAGGAGAATTCCCACGAGTTCTAGGCCAGCCCAGGCTACACTGAGAGGCCTTGTTTCATAAGTAAAACAAAATTAAATCAGCCTTTAGGGGCCTTCGTGTGAACACTGGATCTCCAGAAGAATCAACCAGCTAAGCTTCTCAGCTCACAGCAGAGGAATTGCTGGACAGGTAGAGCCCCTCCTGGGGAAAAAAGACCCATCTAAGTCAAGGACTCCAGACTACCAGGTGTGGCTATCCACTCAGGTCACTGCTGTGCTTCTCTGTGAACCCTCAACAGACACCTCCACAGATGCTCAGCCCAAGGTAATTCCACAAACACTGAACTTCTGGAGAAGACATGAACTCTAGATCTGCAGAACAGATAAAGTGATCAAGATTTGGCTTTGGCTACCAAGGAGACAGGGTTTGAGAGCAAAGGCCCTGCTATTATCGGTAGGGACAGGATGACAGGGGACCTGGGAGTGCCCATGCAGGAGTTGACATTTCAGTCAAACCTTGAGTGCAGGATGGTATTTTGATAGATAAAGTGGGGGTTGGGGGTTAGTGAGCAAAGGCAATGGAGGGAGAAATGGAAAGAAGGGAGGCAAACAGAACTCAAATTCAATTTAAGTCGAATCTCACCGAACTTCACTCAAAAGTGGATGCCTGCAGGGTCTTCCTAGAAGGCACAAAATGAGGCTGGGTCCACTAGTGATGTCTATATGGTATAGGAGGGGACTGTGACAGCAACCTAAGTGTTAACATTTCTAGTGGCAGACACCTTCCAAAACAGTGAATAATCCTGCCTGGGTAAAGCATGACGGGTGGGTGGTGAGAATCCCGATAAGACGGCTGGAATCAGATGATGGAGAATCGTGAATGCCGAGCGAGCGAGCTCCAGAGTGAAGACCTGCCTTTGTGTTCTAAAGCAAACACTTGAGATCAAGTTGCAGAGGGCTGAAAGAAACGCTGTTATAAATTTGAGAAGTGGCCAAGCCTCCATCCCCCAAGCTGCTGCTGGGGCCTGGGCTACACCAGCAGTCCCCCTCAGCATGAGTCTCCTCCAAGGCTGCCTCTTGGCGCCCGGGACCACGTAGAAAGATCACATCAGTGGTACAGCTGGCACTGGCTGGGGAGTCCGGTGGCCAACCACATACACAGATGCCTTTGTTTCTCTGTTAATCAAGGAATTCTATCCTGGCCTTCCCCCTCCTGCCTCACTGTGGTAGGACCCCTGGATTCTGCCCTCCCAGTCTCCACATTCCTTTCTTTCTCCTTACAGGGAAGAAACTGGGCAGCCTGAGGCTCAGCTGAAGTGGTAGACTAAGATGGGGAGCATAATAATCTCACTTTCAGGCCCAGAGTTTGCGGAACAGATGGGAGGAGGGAGGAATATTCAGGTGGGGGACTAAGTCAGGCAGAAGTGAATAGGACTAGAAGGGGGACTCCAGAACATTCCAGGACTCTCAACACGCATGTCTTGTTTTGTGGACCCGCACCCCTGCATCCCTGCATAGAGCCCTACATAGAGCCCTGAAGACCTGGCTGGGATAGGGCACCTGAGAAGTTATCGCTGCTGGAGTTGAGGACTCTGTTACATCTTATCATCCTGATCGCTATAGACCATTCTGTCTGATCTCCGCTGTTCCCTTTATAACCCGGTATGAAGAAAAATTCCATCCCTGTTTCATCTCCTTCCACAACCCATTCTATCCATACCCAGGCACACAACAACACGGAGGCTGACAGCAGCCCTTCCGTGTTAATCTCATCTTCTGCCATCCTGCTGTTTGCACAGTCACCCACTGCACGTGTGGAGAACGCAATCAGAAGAGTTCCTCCAGCGATTATCTTTCCACACTGAGTCACGTAATTCCACTTAATTGCTGGGTAAAAGCTGCTCAGAAAGAGAAGGCACCAGTCGATGATATAGCAGCATGCTGTATTACTTCTGATTCCACACAGCAATGAGATATACCAGGATTCCTGCTACTATTGTGATATAATTTGACAACCATCTCTCTTTACAAGGCAGAAGTTCCAAATGGTGTGAAATTGCCTCACCCTACCTGCAGACCCTCCTCCCTTCCCTTGCATGGCTCCTGCTTGCCTTTTTGCAGACCCAGCTCCTAGACAATGCATTCCAGGATCATCACAGCCTGCTTGGATATTCCAGTGAGATGACAGGCAGGACATACCCAAGAGGCGGCCTTCAAAGGGCCACAGAGTTCCTGGGCCCCATGGCTTAAGTTTACAGGTTACCTAATGGGACACAATTTAGCTTATGGTATCGACATCTTTTAACAAAGATGCCACGGGGAAAGGATGCACTGTGTATTGCACATAAGCAAGATATGAAGTTTCCAGATGCACGTGGTATCTCAGCAGTCTAGGCTGGGATACAATGAGACAAAACTATCTGCCTTTAATGTGGGAAGACTGGCATCCAATGAGAGACCTGATTTAGCTGCCAGTCATGGGTAAGGACTGGCTCAAGAACCCATGCCTCTGACCCTGTCTGCTGATTTGATGAGTGGAGGCTGGGAACAGCCAGCCTTGTATCAGGAAAACTGGGCAGTACTGGATAGTTCCTGGAGGCAGCCTGGCAGGCGCCAGGGCAGGGCAGTGAGGGGCAGGAGGAAAGCAACTGACAGGCTCCTTTGACTGGAAAATGATCTTGGGCTGGAGATGAGAAGTTAGGAAGGGGGCTAAGGAGGTACCACTGGCTTCTGGGACAGAGAGGGAGTTGAGAGATACAACGTAGCCTGAGCTTTCTTCCACAGAAGAGCAAGGCTGAGGAAGCCTTAAAAGGAATAGGCCCCTGTCTGGAAGTTCTCACTCAGCACACACAGAGCAGATCATTCTTAGGAATGTAAGAACTTCAAGTCTCTGCTAGTATATCTGACCAGCCTGCCTTTGGTTTTTAGTCATTAGCTTCTTTGTTATCCTCAGCAGCTTGGCCTTGAACTATTTACAGCTATGATATGGGACAGCTACTTGGACCAGCCCCCACACACTACACAGCCAGAGTTATGGCAAAGACCAGATCCCATCATCCACTCACTCCTCTGTGGGATGAGGAAGAACCCTGAAGGCCCCTTGTTAGCCTCACACCCATTTTACAGGAAGAGAAACTGTGGCAAAGAAAGTGAGTGAGAGCTGGATTCTACACTTCTATCTTACCGTCTGCCTCTCCATTGGTGGAGAGAGAGTAGTCTACTGCACATGAGTAGGTTGCCCTTGTGGGGAGCCAGCCAGCCCAGATCACAGAGGAGGGCTCCCATCCCCCACACTGGACTCCCTGCACTGTGGCTCTATGAAGAGCTCATATACCCCCCACAGCAGGTGCACTCTTCTTGCTCCTCCCCAATCCAGCGGGCTCTGAGACCTAACAGCCTAGGGAGGGGTTCAGATGAATTCCATAGGAAGGGGCTCTGCATTTCCCAGCCAAGCTCCCAGCATCTCCAGCTTCATCCATATTCACAAGAGAGTGAAAGGGACAGCAGAGAGCAGAATGCCTGCCAGCTCACCCTGAATGGGAACTGAGCTGTTTGCTTGAGAGGATGATTTTTTTTTCAAGACAGATTACAGGCCCATGCAGTCCATTAGATGAAGGGGGGGCATGGGGCGGGCAGTGCAGAGTCAGCTGACCTATCCCGTCCACTTTTCAAGGCTGTAACAGAGGTTGAGTGAGATAACATGTGTGAAGGATTTTTGAAAGCTGCAGAGCTCTGTGATCACAATGTGCAACATTTATCAGGTGCTCATGCCACACAGGCCTTGCAATCCTTCAGCAATTAGAACTGACCTGGGAAGTAGTCACCATGATGATTATTGCCATTAAATAAACAAGTTCCATAGCCCAGACTCAGTCCCAAGTAACCTGGCCCCTGAGTCCCTGCTGGGAACCACCCAGTGTCCCTACTGGGAACCATCTAGCTCGCCTGTGTCTGCCACTCAGGAGTCCTATGTCTCAGGAAAGCAACAGGAGCTCTAGGCAACTTTCCTTCTGTAACTGTAAAAAGTGGTGGCGGGTGATGTGACCCCAGGTCTATGAGAATGGTGTGGTGGCCTTTGAGTGGCCACAGTTGCTGTCTGCCTTCCACAGCCCCACTTCTTACCACTGGTGTCTCCTCCTGGGAGGGAGCCTGACCTACAGCCTTGCCTCCTTTGCCCTCAGCCTATGGTCTGCTCAAGTTTGCCCTTCACAGTCTCTCTCTCTGTCTCTCTCTCTGTCTCTCTCTCTCTGTCTCTCTGTCTCTGTCTCTCTCTCTCTCTCTCTGTCTCTCTCTCTGGTGGCCAAAAGGAATGAGTAGGGGACTTCAGTGTCCCATTGCCACTAGAGATGCCAGAATCAAGGAAAGAAGAGACAGAAGAGTCTGGTGGTGAGAATGCAGGGCTGGAGGCATGGTGTGTGTGTGTGTGTGTGTGTGTGTGTGTGTGTGTGTGTGTGTGATGCCGTGTGATGTTGTATGTGTGTGCTGGTGTGTGTGTGTGATGATGTGTGTGTGACGGTGTGTGTGTGATGGTGTAGATATGAGAGATGGTGTGTATGTGTGTGTGCTGGTTTGTATGTGTATATGCTGGTGTGTGTGTGTGTGTGTGTGTGTGTGTGTGTGTGTGTGTGTAGCTAAGCAGGAAGCTGCAAAAGGGGGCAGGGAAGCCAGGCAATAGTGGTGCATACCTTTAATCCCAGCACTCAGGAGGCAGAGGCAGATCTTTGTGAGTTCAAGGCCAGCCTGGTCTACAGAGCTAGTTCCAGGACAGCCAGGGCTACACAGAAAAACCCTGTCTCCGAAAAAAAAGGGGGGGTCAGGGAAAGGGTTCTGCTGGGCATTGGGCCATTTGTTCCCCAGGTAGCAGAGCACCCACTGTTCCTGAAGTTCAGCTCTGTAAGTGACCGTCCCTGCCTTGTCTGCTTGAGGACAGGCTCCACTTCAGCCACGTGCAATGAAGACAGATTGGTATGTGGCCTGGTATAGTGGCACACACCATTAATCCTAGCATTCAGGAGGTGGAGGCAGAAAGATTGAGAGTTCAAGGTTATATTTAGCTATACAGTGAGTTTGAGGCCTCAGGCACACAGGAATCTCATGAATCATGGATTCCATGAGACCCTGTCTGAGAGAGAAGGGACCTGGGCTTAGCAGCTGGCATATTACTGGCTCCTTCGGCATCAACCGTTGGACTCATTGCTGCTAGCATTGCCTGTCCTCTCTTCCTCTCCTCCTTCTCTGCTTTTCCCTGGTCAATGCGGGCGAGAAAAAGAAGAGGGGCAGGAAAAGCCCCTTTGTTTCCTCTCCCTTCTTCCTTTCATTGTCCACAAACACTAGAGGGTTCTAGTGTCCTACACTGACATGAGGCTTGGCCCACAGCTGACACTGGCTCCCCAAGCACTGCTTTCTGCCTCAAGATCAACATCTGTCACCAGGGCCTCAAAGCAGATGACACAAAGATTATGCTGGAGGAGGAGCCAGAGAACAGAGTGCTGACCAGGACCAAGAGGCACTCTCACTGGCAGGCAAAGGAGGGAAAGAAGTCACAAGATGGGACTGAGGATGGCCCAAGGACAATGAAACTCATCAGAAACTGAGCCAGCAGAGTGGAGAGGAAGGATGGAGGGGAAAACAGACACCAGGGAAAAATAAAGGTCTCATACCATCCTCCTGCCAACAGGATCCTTGCCTGACTTCACTGGGCTCCCTCTGCCATGCAGAGAAAAGAAAGCACCTGTGGGTAGAGCCTGCATAGGAAAAGTCAATAGACAGCTGCTATGACAGGAGAAAGCACCTCACACCGTTCCCTGGCAGCCACAGACAAGCAGTGTTAGGCACAGCTGTGTCCCAACCCTTGAGGTCCTTAGGCTCATCTCTAGCAAGCAAGACCAATCTTATTCCTTTCCAAAAGTTTTTTCAGAAGGATTGCCTTCAGCAAGGGGCTATTTCAATGTGTCCCTAGGAGGATTGGGCCTCAAGGCCATGTTGACTTCTCTAAGACCTGGGGGATGTCCTTAAGGTATCACCGGCCCTTCAGTTTCCTTGAGTTCAGGGAGTGTGATGTATCAGATCAAAAACACTTAGCCCTGAACCCTCCAGTGAGCTGGACCGTGGCCCTGTCCAGTTGTGGGGGAATACTGTCCATTGGAGCTCAGCTCATAGCCAATACCAACAGAGCCAGCTGCCCAGTAGCTGGCAGCTTTCCATAAGGGGCATCATCACTTGTATCTCATCTGGTGAGAATTTTAGGGCATGGAGCTGAAGAGAAGGTGTCTTCCCCCACAATACCTCCCCCAACACAACCTTTCAACATCAATATATCTACTTGTGAAAGAGAAATGCTCCTGATGCTAACAGCCACCAATGCCTTAGCCCAGGGTAGTTATTCAGATTGATTTCTGTATGGTTGAGATGCAGAGAGGCATTATGGAAGAGGCTATGATTTGAGAATGAATATCAGTTTTATCATTCCAATAACCATGGCCACCTACTGTTGTCTCAACCCCTCACTATCCCCCAGAGTACTCCACCAAGCAAGAAAGACACAGCCCCTGCATGATGAAGCTATGATCTAGCCATGTTCTCAGGCTGCCCTCTCCCTCCCTAACTCCAGTCTGGTTCTAAGGCTCATCTGCAGTCACCTTGAGGGCAACATCCCTTTAATACAGACTAAATCCTGCGTTCTATCACCTACTGGGTTGGTTCAAACAGCCTGCCTCATTCTGCAGCTACTATGCACATCTTTAACCTTCTCCTGACAGTCTCAGACTTTCAAGACTTGGATGGTAAGATGGCCAGAGATGGCTAGAATGTCTGCCTTAGGGAGTAGAGAGAGCTGAGTTCTAATAATAAGTGCCAGAACTGAGTTGCTGGGGCATGAATGGGTAGAGACCCAGTGCTTTCAATGTGGCCTGACATGATGACAGTGACTCCTTACCTCCGTGACCTTCCTTCCCCAAACCCATGCCCCAGTCTAATGATGGGAAAACACCAGTCACATTCCAGGAGCAGAACATCCTACAGTAACCTGACCAGTGCTCCTCCTAAGGGCAACAGTCATCAAAACAAAGACACAAACACAGCCAAGAAGATCCCAAGTAGTTATGATAATTAAATGCAAAGTGGCATCTTAAAGGCAGGATCCTGGGACAGAAAGGGGACATTGGGTAAACGCTAGGGACATCTGCATAGAGTGTCAATTTTAGTTTACAAAGTATCAACAGACTGTGGCACACTAAAAAAATATCTGAGTGATAGCAGTAACTGTGAACAAAGGAAGGCATTGAGTTCTGTGTGTCCACCCAAGTCTCCCCGTAAACCCAAAACCATCCAAAAAAAAAAAAAAAAAAAGTCTGTTCCTTACTGAATTTGAATATTCAGTTAAAAAACCAAATCATTTGTGCGTCTCTATCCATCCCTACCCCACCAGCTCACTTCCCTGGCATGGTGCAGAACACAGGTGTTCCTGTGCCACGTGGCTTCGGTAATAGGCAGGGCATGGTTGGTTCACTGCCACAGAGCCAAGAGCCAGCCAAGGCTTTTAAAGCGGTCTGTTGAAGCAAGTGTTTTTGGTTGTGATCAGAGAGGCCACTGAGAGACCTGTGGCCCATTTGCTTGCCCTGTATTTTAAATACCCATCGAATAAACAATTAAATATCAATTCTTCAGTTTAAGAGTCTAGCTTGAAATGACTGCTCTCAGCCACAGACTGCCCACCCCACCCCAACCCCAGCATTCCAGAGTAGAAATGATGAGGAGATGGCCTCAAAGCTGGTGAGGGAAAGGAGAGAGTAGAATGTGGAGACGTTCTGATAGGCCTGGAAATCTGGTGGCCTGAGTTACTTTCTCTTGAATTCCTTGTGGTGCCCAAAAGGCAGCTGGGCAGCCTAGCAACAGGGTAGTTAACCCCCGCCCCACCTGCCCTTTCAGAAAGGACTAGGCCTTCATGACTGGCAAGAGCCCAGTGTCTAGGGTTCTTCTCCATCATGCCTCCTTCATGGAAGAGGGGGATTCCCCAGGCTGCCAAGACTCAAAACTGTTTCTCTAAGAGCCCAGTCCCAACCCCAGCTGTCTATGCAGGCCAGGGCCAGAGGCCAAAGCGCTGTATTACACAGCAGAGCACTTGTTACATTAACTCTAGGAGCCTTTACCTTTAACCTGGAGTTACTTCTGGGAGAGGGGAAGTTGGCCACAAGAAACAAAAGTGAGAGCAGCTCTGGGAGAGAGACCAGGCTCTTCCTCAGAAAGGGGAGCACACGGCAAAACTCAAACCGAGGCCTGGTTTCTACATGTCTTCCTGGAAAGACTCCAAACTGACCTACCTCAAGGGCCTGGGGTTTGGGGTCACTTCACTGTCACTGCCAACTGAGACAGTCTTCATGGTGCCAACCTAGTTAGTCCCCAGAGCAATACTGCAAGCATAGGCAGTTGACATGAGCTGCCCAGCATGAGCCAGGCACATACATCCCAGCCAACAGCAGAGTTCGGGGTTCCTGCCTGTCCAGAACAACTGTGTCTGGTTCTAGCAAGGTAACCAGTAGCATAACACAGAAGCCATGGACTGGGTGAGTGTGACCCAGCCAGTCAGAGACAGATCGCCCCCCATCCTGCATGCTTGTGCACACACACACACACACACACACACACACACACACACACACACACACACAACCTGTTGACATGTTCTCATTCACAGAGGCCAAAGAACTTCCCACTAGCAAAGACAGAAACCTAAAGTCACTGCCAGGCCGAGGGCCCAGAGACCAGGCCCATGCCATCCTACTCCAAAGCAGATCACATTTCAGGGGATCACCATCCTCCCCGCTGCTAGTCACCCACTTCTGGAAGCACAGCTCTGGCCTTCATGTTTCCCCAACACTTTGCATGGATTCATATTCTTTCCCAGAGATGGGAGGGACAAATGAAGGTCCTCTGGGTCTAGCTACCCGCAGTGTGTGGATGCTAAGGGACGCTTGACTTGACCCTACTTGTCTATTTGACCTACTTGACCCTATTCTCACTTTGTACCTTTGTTGCTCCATTCCCAGAATGACATGGCTTACACCTTTTCCGTGTGTGTGTGTGTGTGTGTGTGTGTGTGTGTGTGTGTGTGTGTGTGTTTACATGTCCCAGAAACTACAAATGCCTTGGGCCAAAGGCACTTGCCAGCACCTCTGGGTTCCCAGCAAGTGGATGCAGCAACTGTTCTACAGGTATTGACTGATCAGTTAGTTAACTGACATTTCACCATCACTGTGTCTTTAAGTCATAATCCACCCTGAGCTCGGAACACCTGAGAATCTCAATGGCATATTTTAAGCATTTTGAGGCATTTTGTCATGCCTCCCCCAAGTCCAGGCCTTCACTTCCTCATCTCTACCATCTGGGTCTCACCAAACTCCAAAATGGAGCAGTGAATCAGTTCCCTCTGTTAACTTCAGCCTTCAGCATCTGCCAGACTGCCAGGGAAGAGGCATTCCAAGACCATACATGGGAAGAAAGGAATGGACACCTTAGGGATGGACTAGGTGGGAACAAGGGCAAGGATTGAACACTTCCCAGCGGAGGCTGACTCCACCTATGGGCTCCCAGGACTTCCTTCAGGTGACCTTGACTTTATAGAGGAGGGGGTATAGAAGAGGGAGAGATGTCTGCAAGCCTACTTAAATGCTGACTGGGAATTAGAAAGAGCTTCCTGGAGGAATGAGCACTTGAAAGGAGCCTTGAAGGATGACAGAACGGTGATGTCATCCTAATGACAGTAAGATGGAGTTATCTTATATGGAGTTATATGGTTCAAATGCTTTACAGAGTTAGCCCCAATACATCTCCATGCTCACTTGACATATAAGGAACAGTTAAAAACAAAACCAGAAAGCCCCAGAACCTAAATTTATGGCTCTATAAAGACTGTCACCCCCCCCCCCGACTCCATAGGCAGGGACAGCATATTTTAGCAAGTCCCAAGTAGAGGGCAGTGCCCAGGGTTGCGGTGGGCACCTTGATGCAGCTGACTAGGAAGCGCCTGAAGGGTAGGACCATTACTCAGTGACAGGACAGCCACACACAGGGGCTGTGACAGAACCAAACTGGAGCCACAGATAACAGATCTGGTGGCAGAGAGGAAGAGCTTACTAGGCCATCATGAGGGTGAGAGACTGCTGCTGGGAAAAGTAGGAAGGTGTGTGGAAACGTGCAAGCACCTGCTTTTGTGTCAGCCACAGAGGATTATGTATGTGTGAGGAAGGGATTGGGCACGAAAGTGAAAGGGTACTTATCTGTGAGTCAGGAAGTCCTCCTGTAGAGGGAGAGGGCCACAAGGAGGGGCACAGGGTCTCCCTGATGGAAGACAGAGGTGAGGTGGGCAGGCAGGGGTAGGGACAGCCGAATCATTAGATCTGCCAGAGCAGGAGTGAATCAGAAAGCCCAGCTCCACAGCTCTACAGGGTTCTGAGAAACCCACAGGGCCTGCCATATTGAAGGGACTTGGTTGGCATTTACTACAAGCATGAATGAATGAAACCTAGGTCCCACTTTGCTCTCGGGCTGTGGAGAGCAGAGGGTCTCTGACTCTTTCTTGACTGGACAGAGGCACTCCCACAGTCCCAATTTGATCTCTGGGGTCCTGAATCCTTCCTCCCCACTGCCTCACCCAGCCTGACATTGTTGTGACAAAAGTTTTCCTATGTTGTTTCCAAGCTGGCTTTATATTTCCTGGGTCAAAGTTCTCCGTTTTAAAGCAGAGAAGATGCTGCTAAATGGGCTCCCAGCTTCTGTCATGGCCAGAGAGGCCCAGCTTCTTGCCAAGGACAGAGATCCAAGATAATGTGTTCCCAACCTCTTTAAACTGTCCAGAGGTCTTCAGAGACCCACTAAACACTGGCCCCAGTCTCACACTCGGCAGAGGTGGCCCTTTTGGTCCTTTAAGCTTTTTAGGCCTCATGTGTGTCCTAGCAGAACAAACAGATGACTCTTGCTCAGGAAGTCCCTCCCTGACTCAGTCCATCCTTGGCTTCTCAGCCATTGCCTGGCCAGTGATGAAAAAGAACCTTTCTCCAGAGAGGCCAGACAGTCTCTTCCCAGCTCAGTTTAGCCGCACCCCCGCCACATTGGTGCCTACAGAGAAATGCAATCTTTTAAGACTGTAGAATCCATACACATTTAGAGGAAGGAGGTGGCTTGGACATGACTAAATCCTCTGTGGACAGATCTGGAAACAAATGTCCGAGATCTTGGAGGCCTCATGTTACTTGAGCACAGACCAAGCCATTTTTAGGTTGCACCAAGAGACCTGTGGTGTGTGCATCCAATAAGATAGTGTGGAATAAATGCATTTGCCCTTGGGAAGCATAGCGTGCAGGGCTGGGCCAGGGAGCTAGAACCAGGCTTTCTGTGGGCCACAGGCTCTGTCTCCTGTGAGTTGTGCCTTTTCATCACACCCCAGGAGGGCAATTTGGACAATCTGTTAGATGGTGATTCTAGGGGCTACCTGGCACTATCTGCACCCAGATAGTAGCCTGTTGCATCCGGCAGGGAGCAAGTGGAGGTTGAGGACTGTGTGCTCTCCATGGGGGGATCTAGGTAGGTTGATTTCCAAAGGCTGGGGGGGTCTAAGGTCCTGAAATTGCTCTTTGCACCTCTCCTTGCCACATCCTCCAGCTTCACTCTCTAAGAAAATATAATGAAGCAGATGCCTCTATCGTTCACACCTATGAGGGGATCCTCACTTTGGAAGGGCCATTTTCAATCTCCAAAGGACTGATCACCAGCAAGGGAAGAAGTAAGAGGTACCGGCCTGACAGTGTGGGGTCCAAAACCTTGCCTGTGAAGTTTGGCCTCAAGCACTACTGGTTGTGAGGCTTTGCCTCAGTTTCCCCACCTGCATCATGCTCCTGAGGCTCTGGAGTCATGGACTGTGTCTCTTTCCTCACTGTCATGTTCCCAGAAGTTAATAGATAGTGGGTGCTTAAAACCATCCAATGACTGAACAGAATGGGTTCTCCACCAGTCCAAGGGTCATCTGGAACCTGGAGGAGAGCTCTTCCCTGGAGCTCCGGCCATCTGAGAACAAGTCGTGGGAGTGTCCTGACAATTCAGCAGCCTTTGGCAATGCAGCTTACTCTCTCAGATGCTTACAAATGACTGGAGGAGCAATCAGGAAGTGGGAAAATGGGGCTGGAGGGAGAAAGACCTGAACTCCACACAGCAGCTGAGTACCTGACTTCCATCTCCCCACCCCCAACCCCGACATCCCTGCTCCCTGCTTCTTCTTTCTGCCCACTTGCATCCTCCATATCAGGTTTCTCTCCCCTCCACAGAGGCCCCTCTAGTCAGAAGGAACCCTTGGAAGAACATAGCCAGCAGAGATGGAAATTCCGGTTTGTGCCCTGCCTCGCCCCTGGAGTCTGGCACCTAGCAGAGGTGCCCCTCTGCTAAGGAGGCCTGGAAGCTTTGCTTTCACCATCTCCTGCAAGGTGCCTGGGAGATGTCAGGTTCCCCTCTGGACTTCTCCTTCTCCCTCTTCAAGCTATAGATATCCAGGATCAGGCTGAACAGCAAGGAAACCTTCCTCTCTCTCTGCTTAGCCTCACCCAGCCCGGTGTGTGTGTGTGTGTGTGTGTGTGTGTGTGTGTGTGTGTGTGTGTGTTGGTCAAGTGTCACAGGTGGAGTTTGTATGAGCACACACAATGAAGGTTGAGTGTAGGTGGTATGCAATGCTAGTGTTATGTGGGGGGATGCATATGGTGTATTTGGTGTGGCTGTTGTATGGTGTGTGAGTGGTGTAGTTGGTGTGTATGTGGTGTGTAGGGTGCATGATGCATTAGGTGTTTCTGTGGTGTGGTGTACATTTGGTGTCTTTGGTGTTGATGTGTTGTGTTTCATGAGGTGTGCTCAGTGTACATGTGATACAAGTGTACATAATGTGTGTGTGTGGATTATGTTAATAGACTGTGTGGGATGATAGGCATGTTAGTCTGTGACGACAATGCGTGTAGTGTGTGTGCATTTGTGTTTGTGGTGTTGTGATGATGGGGTGGGTAAAGGGCCGGGCAGTTTAGAGTAGGAACCAGGCATAGGGTGTCCTCCCTTAAAAGCCAAGGGTAACCAGTATCTAGGCAACCATATTGGGGGGAGGGGAGGCAATCGGAGGTGAGGAATGGGCAGAAAAAGGAGGGAGGCTGAAGTGGAGGGGTTTCCATGGCAACCATGAGACAGGTCACGTGCAAAAGGCCAAGTTGGAAAACAGATACACACATTCATACATCTACAGTATGAGGTCAGCCAGAGCCCCAGAGCCAGGGGTCTTTCCATAGAGGGCTGGGATGCCCCCTGGTCCCTGTACAAAGCTGGAAATCCCAGTTCCTACAGCGCGTGAAGCCCGGTTAGACAAAGAGAATAAAGACAGAGGGCACATCGGTGGGATCAAGCCTCGTGCTGCACAGCAACCTCTGGGTCTGGAGGTTGGTGGCAGGTTGGGTGGGCCCATATTTCCAACCTGACTATTCCGGAGCAGGCGCCCAGAGACCCAGGCTCTCAGCCAACTCTACCAAAAAAAAAAGAAAAAAAAAAAAAAAAAAAAAAAAAACCCTGTGCAGACACAAAGGGGGAGGCTCCGCCAGGGCCAGCCCTGCTGGGAACGGTGGGGATAGGGCTTGACAGACCAAGAGAAGTCAATGTGTCAGATGAATCCCCTCACCCTTCTTCAAGGCTCCCTCTCCACTCCCCCAGCCCACGCCCACACCCCACAAGCACCAAGCCAGCAAGTTCCATTTTGTGTGGCTCCTGTGTCCACATTCACATCTAGCCACATTCCCAGTTCCTCGCATCTCCACTCCCCCAGGGTCCCCAGCTTCCAAGTAACAAAAGGGAAGCTCCCCGTTAAAGGGTCCTCTCCCGTTTTCCTGGAGCTCCTGATCCAAGCTCAGAGCAGCCTCGAAAGCATTTCCCAGCCACTAGCATCGCCCACCGCCATTGCCTGCGTCCTCATCCCGGGACCCTTGGCTTCCGAATGCTTACCTCCTTGTTTACATCCTCAAAGCCGTTTCCCGCCGCCCAAGCGGGGAAGTGGGCACACACCCACTGAAACAAACAAGACTCGGAGGAATCTGACGCTAGAGGCACGGGTCCCCAACCGAACCTCCTCCCCACGGAATAAGGCGCCAACTTTGCCCACCTCCCCTGCTGCTCACCTAGGCGCTGGGTCCCCTCCGAGCGGATCCCGGGAGGATGTGCGAAGTCCCAGCAGCCGGGAGTGGCGCGCTGGGGGCAGGGCAGTGGGCGCGGCTTGCAGCTTTCCCGCCTCCCAGAGAGGGCTGAAGGGCTGGGCTCTCGGGTCGCCCCCGTCCGGTGGCTGGCTTCTCGGACCGTGGCCGACCTCTGTGCTGTCGTCGCCCGCTCCTTCCCCTCCTTGAGCTCTTCGCAAAGGAAAGCGAGGCTGGAAGAAGCAACAGGAGACGCGCGCGGAGGAGGAGCCCAGCGCCCGAGCGAATTTGACAGCAGCTGTTGCTTTTTGATTTTCCTCCTCTGGCGAGGGTAGGAAGCGAGCCAGACTAACACTGTGACAGGGCTGGTGTCTTTTGGAAATAGTAAACTCAGGGGAGGGAAGCAGAAAAATAGGAGGAAACCGCTGCGCATCAGCCACCCGCAACCTGCATTCTTCGGGTGTGTGAGCAGTTAGTATGAACCGAGCCAGAGGTGGGTGGAGTTGTCATTTTCAAAAAGAGCTGTGGGCTGTGGGGACAAGGCCCTCACCTGAACTAGGATTTTGCTGCGCAGGAACCCGTTTTCAAGACCCCACCACCACACACACACACCAGCCTCAAACCCTGATTCTGTCAGAAGGCTGCAAGAGTAGCTCTTTCCAGTCACTGAGTCAAAATTCGAAATAACAAATGAATTTGAAGATTTACATCCTAGCTCTGCAATCTTACCTGTAGCGTCAGCTTGAACGCTCACATATGGAGTCTTCCATTTTCTCACCTGAGATAGGGGAGGTGAGCATAACCCCCAACAGGTTTTTGACTCACTGATTCTAAGTAATGAGGGCAGAGCTTGCAAGAATGGACAGAGGTCAGCTACCCCACCAGGTTGGTGGACAGGAAGCCCTGCTCTGAGGAAGGTTGTCCAAGTCAGTCAGCGTGTGTGCTGAAGGGTTGAGGAGAGCAGCTGTCATCGTCCAATTCTAGGTCTGATCACAAGGGCTCCCTGACAACCCCCAACCCCTGAAGTAATGGCATTGCCAGCAAGAGCCCCAGCCCTGCCTTTCCAGCACCCCAAACCCAGGCTGGTTTCTCATTTGTGAAAAGAAAGAAGGGAATCTCTGCACATGGTGGTGCATACCTTTAATCCCAGTGCTTGGGAGGCAGAAGCAGGCAGATTTGTGAGTTTGAGACCAGCCTGGTCAACAGAGTGAGTTCCAGGACAGCCTGGGCTACACAGAGAAACACTGTCTCAAAAAGCCAAAAGAAATTTTTTTTTTAAAAAAAAGGGTGAACTTGGCAATTCTGTGGCCCTTCAACTTGATATATATTATATATATATATATATATATATATATATATTGAGACAGGGTTTCTCTGTGTAGCTTGTAATTTGACTGTCCTGGAACTCATTCACTCTCTAGACCAGGCTGGTCTCAAACACTGAGATCTGCCTGCCTCTGCCTCCTAAGTGCTGGGATTAAATGCCTGCACCAGTGCTGTCCAGCTTGATTGAATTATTTAAATAATGATCAGCTTTCAAAAGCCCAAGGCAGGAAATAGACATGAAATCAAGGAGGCCTTGGAGCTGGCAGAGAAGCCATCAATGGCAGCCAGGAAGGAACTGAGTTACTCTGCTTAAGGGGAGTCTGTGGAGGACAGTTTGACCCCTTGAACACAGGGCATCAGGATGCTGGGCTGAAAGGACTCCAGCCTGGCACAGTTTCAAAGTCACTAGGGTTCCTGTGACAGCAAAATGCTTTCATCAAAGTCTGGCTCAAGTCTTGCTGATTCACGTGGCTCCCGACAACTGCCTGACCCTCTGTCCCCAACTTTTCCTCTGTAAGCTGAGGACTGTAACCTCCTGTCCCTTTCCACTTGCCCAGCATGGGAGAGATGATACCACATCTCTTACTAGTCCCGTATCCTGGGCAAGCAGATCGGTCCCTCCCTCACAATGTCCTTGAGCCCACTTACAAGTTGTCTTTTGGAGCCACTCCTTGTGAGCGGATGCCAGGCCCAGGCTTTGCAGGCCTGTCTGGGAAAGGACAGGCCAATGGGTCAGATCGCCAAAGCCCAACCACCTGTTGCTTCAGTCTATTTTCTGCTAGGGGATCTGGCCACATTACTTCCCAGGCCTGTGCCTGATGCTGCTGACTGTCCTGGCTCAGGAAGACAATGGGAGTCAAGCCTGTGAGGACTGGCCAGGGCTTACCTCTCAAATAACATTCCTTTTTGTTTATCCAGGTGGAATTTGGGGTGTCACTGCTACTGGGAAAGCCACATCTCCCTTCTAGGGGGTAAAGAAACACATCTGGTTCCTGTGATAAATGTGATCAGGGGTTAAGAGAGGTCACCAGTTGCTCTGCTCTTTCAACACACCCCTATGTAGGGGGATGATTCTTCTCTGAGCCCTGGGTCAAGCTCTGCAGACAGAAGAGAGAAAGGAAAGGCATATTCCCTTATAAATAATGGGTGAGATGGATATCTATCAAATGATTCCATGGTTTAGAGCCCTGAAAATGGATCATTTGCAAAGAAAGCTGGAGATTCAGGGAGTATTAAGGAAATGAGGTGAAAGAAGCAATAACTGAGGTGTCAAGAAGGGTTGGGATATTATTCCAACTCTAGGATAGAAGCAATGTGTGTGTGCAAAGTCCCTGAGGCTGAGTGCATAGGGTGGGAGTTTCTCCTGGTGTGGCAGTAACAGAGGAGACAGGCTAGGGAAGGGCACAGATGCCAGGCCAGGGATTCCAGCTTCTGTCTTCAGGGCAATGGGAAGTTTCTGAAGGCATAAGAAAGTTGCTGTGAATAAGGGCTGGCTCAGAAAGTTCCTGAGCAATCTACAGTCAGGATTTAGGCTATAGACAGAGTACAGGGAAATGAGTTTGGATCCCTGCTAAACAATTGCTTCTCTAGAAGCCTGAAGAAGAGGAGGCAGCTGAGACAAGACTGCACTCCCTGAGGAAAAGGGGCAGTTGAGGCAGGATTGCTTGCCAGGATGGGAGTCTGGTAAGGAAGAACAGAAAGGTTTCTAAACAGTACAGGTGCAGGAGTGGGTCTCTCTCTCTCTCTCTCTCTCTCTCTCTCTCTCTCTCTCTCTCTCTCTCTCTCTCTCTCATACACACACACACACACACACACACACCAGACATGAAGACACACACATGGTGGAGGGAGCAAGCACATGAGAGTGCCCCAGGTCTGGAGCCATGGAAAGACCCAGTACCAGGCTTCTTAGGACAATGAACTGTTGAGTGGGTCACAGCCTGCTCTATGCTAGAAAGTTTACAGTAAACGACATAACTAACCCTCATCCTAAAAGCAGTGGCCTAGATGCTTGTGCTATGGCAGAAGTAGCCCTTCTGGGAAGGTTGCCTTGTCCAAAGAACAGGGGTCTCACGTGGGCAATAAAAAGGGGAGGGGATGACCAGAAATCTTAGTTATCTTGGCCCTCCTAATGTGTAGCTCTCCAAGGGTGCAGACTAGAGGAAGGGAGACACCCCCTCACCAACTGCTGCTGTGTACCCATTCACCCCTTCCTTACACAGCCTGTCACCCCAGAGGAGAACAACTCCCAGATTCCCTACTCATCTCAAACCACTCCTTGATCCTCCTCCCTAACCTTTCCTGCGTTCCTCTGGACTTCTCCCTGGTGAAACTGCCCTTTGTCTCTTTATGTAATTTCCAAGCAATCTGATTAACAGCCATGTTTTTGGCACTGGTCTGTGCTTAGTTCTCTTCTCTAGACAAAGAATCCAGGAACGTCACATACTGAATCTAGCATCCCATGTGTGTTAGTCAGCATTCCTCCATGTAACACATACCTAAATTAAGTCAGCTTAGAAAGAGAAAGGGCTGGGCATTGGTGGCACACGCCTTTAGTCCCAGCATTTGGGAGACAGATGAAGGTGGACCCTTGTGAGTTCAAAGCCAGTCTGGTCTACAGAGTGAGTTCCAGGACAGCCAGGGTTTGGCTCATGGCTTTGGAGGGTTCAGTTTATGGTCAATCAGCTTCGTTGATCTGAGCCTGTGCTGAGGCAGGACATCATGCGGGGAACACAGGGCATGGTAGAGGAGAGAATCTCAGCTCCTGGTACCTGAGGTAAAGGAAAAATAGGAGGAGGAGGAAGGGGTACAGGAAAGATGTGGGGGTAGGGGCAGCTGGGTCCTCACTAGCTCCTTCAAGGACACTCAGTGACCTGAAGACTCTCATTAGGCTGCATCTACTAAAGATTGCCCTACTTCCCGATAGTGCCATGGGCTGAGACCAAGCCTGTAACACATGGGTCTTTGTGGAACATTCCATATGCGAGCCAGAAGCCATAGCACCATCTCTCCAAATGCCCTACATCTTTCATTTCAACAGCACTGCCCTCAGCTCACTTCATCATCCAGAAAAAAAAATTCATGCCACACTCTCCCCCAGTTCCTCTCTTGGCTGTATTTTCTCTTGTAACCATTGCTTCTAAGATAGGTCAGACCTCCATGGTACCTGCCTCCTACTGGCTTTGCTTCAGTCTCCCCAACTCTGCCTCCATTGACTTCTGTTTGGTAGAGGTAATAGTCACTTTTTTTTCATTGTTGTGGCAAAATGCCTTGTTGGTGGACTTTTCTATCCCACCAGCCAGTCCCCAAATAACCACACTGAGACTTATTAATTATAAATGCTCAGCCAATAGCTCAGGCTTGTTACTAGCTAACTCTTACATTTTCAAAAAAAGATTTTTATTTATTATGTATAGTGTTCTGCCTGCATGTATGCCTGCAGGCCAAAAGAGGGCACCAGATCTCATTACGGATAGTTGTGAGCCACCATGTGGTTGCTGGGAATTGAACTCATGACCTCTGGAAGAGCAGCCAGTGCTCTTAATCACTGAGCCATCTCTCCAGCCCTAACTCTTACATTTTTAATTAACTGTATTTCATATCTATACTCTGCCACATGACTTGGTACCTTTTCTCAGTACGGCAAGTTCATCTTCTCTCTTTGTCTCCTTGTGATTCTGAGACGCCTCCTTCTTCTCTTTCATGCTCTCATTTTGTCCTGTCTAACCTCTACCTGTCCTGTCTAACCTCTACCAGTCAGCTTCTTTATTAAACCAAGCACAGTGGCATATATTCACACAGTGTAAAGAATCTTCCGAAATGCCTGACAAAAGTAACTTGGGAAAATAGGGGTAGCTTGGGTTCACAGATTGAGGGTGCAGTCCCTCATGGCAGCAAGAGCATGAGGCAGCTGGGTGATGGTGTCCACAGGCAGGAAGTAGTGAGAACTAGCGTTTAGGTCACACTCCTCTTTCATCCTGTCCAGACCCCAGCCCATGGGATGGCTCCGCCTATACTCAGGGTGGTTGCCCCGGGTTTGTTAACCATCTCTGGAAGTGCCCTCATAGATACTCCCAGATGCGTGACTCCATGATTACTCTAGAGCTAGTCAAGACCCAACTCCCACAATTCCTGTGAGTTTGAGAACCAAATTCTGAACATCACGTTTAGTGTTTATAACCTAGTGGCCACCTACTGCTCTTATTTCATCTCCTGAACCCCTCTCTCACCCTTGCCACCCCCATGAAGGTAGTGCTGAGTTCCAACCCTAGAGTTCACAGTGTCTATATTCACTGCCTGCTTTCCTACCCTCTAACCTTGGCTCATATGGCTTCCTCCATTTGAAACACCCTCATACAAGACTCAAAGCTCATACCCCACAAAGCTAAGTCAAACACTGCCTTGTTGAAATTAAGGCTCTTGTTCCTGCTGTTGTGATTTATGCTGTGCCTCTACTGTAACTATACATACAACATGGTCTGAGCTTTGTGTTGACTACCCTAACAGAAATGGGGCCACTTTGGTCAGATTTGGCATCTTGGTCCACTCAGTGTGTCTTGTAGGTAACCCAAATGACAACATTTTCAATTTAAATAATTGTAACTATTAACTCACCAGCCCCTTGTGTGATCTTGTCCCCAAACTCTTTATTTTCATCTTGGACACCTCCTTCCTTGCCATCTCTTCAGCCAGTGACTGCCAAGCTCAGTCAAATGTCCTTATCAGTGGCCTTTAAAGATCTTTGGAGCTGGTGCTCTGAGCGTTGGTACCCTCAGCCTAGACCACATCTATGCCACGCATGGGCTTTGTTAACAAAGCCCTGCCCTTCACTCAAGAGAGCTAAGGCAAGCAAGAAAATAGCATTACACTAGGCAAGTCAAACATAGATGAATTTTTTTTTTCTGAGTGGAAGAAAACATTCCCCTACTATTAGTCTGGAGGGCCCATTGCTGCCTGATTAACTTAAACTTGCTTGTAAGTGTAAAATATCACCCCTAGGTGTGGATCACTAAGACCTCTAATTAGGAACACACATCTCCCAGAGAGCAGAGCTGGTTATCCAAACAAGAGTCTATAGCCAGTCCTCCAAAGCCTTTCCACACTGCCAATTCTTGGCCGTTGTTTGTCTTCCTGTACATGCAAATAGAAGCAACAAGAAGCAATGTTGTCTTTTGGAAATAATGATGTTGAAAGCCCAAGACATAATGGCTCCCTAGACAAGATCAGAATAGCTTCCTATTCCTGCCTTCCCCGTGCACAGAGAATCAGCCTGTGAACCTCGCAGGCGCCTGAACTCCCTGCCTCACCCAGAGTGCCTGGAGCCAACATTCATGGGGAGACACACCTGTTTATCAACATCCACTTGCTTTAGGCCCACAGAATGAAGGCTCCAAATCTGAGCCCGAGCTGAGTCCTTGAGCCAGGAGGAAAGCTAGCAACTCAGCAGGCCTCTCCATTCAGTCTGCAGGATAGCTTTGAAAGGAGTCTGTAACCTGGCAGCCAGGTCGTGTTTGCTGGGCAGGGAAGCTGGATTTTAATCTGCCAGTTTTCTCTGACATCTTCTGCTCCCAACTCCATCCCCACCCCCAAAGGTCTGAGCTTAGGAAAACAATCATTTGATGGCTGTGATTTCTAAGGAAGTCATGGGGAGCCTAGAGAGTAACTGCCACCATGACAGAGTAGAGTTTCCCTCCCCCTGTGTGATATCAGCACCTATAGGGCAAGCCTATATCTCTGAGTGACATTGGACATCCAAGAGGGAAATGGGCAGGCAGGGGAAGGGCTCAGCAGACACATGGCTGTAGAGGGATCCACCTCTTATGTTTGTGTAGGAAAGACTTGGGTCTCGAGAGTGCTCTACCCCTCCCCCAGCTGTCTGTAATCAGTATCTCTTTGATGATGCTTCCCAGACCAGGGCTGGCTTTTATGAACACCATTTAAAGTATCATTGCCCCCCGCCACGATAATTTTCACTTCCAGGCTTTTTAAGGAACTGAGATGTGGCAGGTGATAGGTATGACAGTCCTCACCCTGCATTCTCCCCATTAAACATGTACATAACCCCTGCAACATTTCCCCTACTGGGTATATTGTCAAAAAAGGGAACTCATAGTTACTTTTCTAAGTGCAACTCAGAACTAACTCAGATCAAGGAAGGGTGGCAGTGCTTCCGCCCAGGGAATCAGTTGCCAAAGTTGTCTGCTCCTAGATGAGGAGCAAATTGAGGAGAGGAAGCGGGGAGGATATCTGGTATGCTTTCAGCCTCCTTCCTCCCCTCCCCTTCAACATGACCATTGGTATATAATGATCACTTTCTGAATACAAAGACTGGTGTCACCAGAGAACACAAGACACATCAATCATTAGTCCATTAGTGTCAGTGCCGCGATGCGCTCTGAGGCTGTGCCTTAATTGGTAGGAGGCGAAGGGGGAAGATGACAGGCAGGTCCTCAGGACATGGCTGCCACACTTAGGATACACCAGGCTCACCAGGAAAGTGTGTTTTACAATTATGACAATCTAGATGCCCAGAGCTGGCCTCAGTAGCATTTCTTGTCTCTCCGACGCATCTGTAACGACACCCTGTTGCTATTCCCTCTTCAAGGCGGGTCTGCCTGTCCCTCAGGCTAGGCTATATGACTTACTGTTATTGTGTGTAGAGTACATGACTGTGAGCGTGTACGTGTGTGGATATGCATGTGGAGGCCAGAGGGCCACCTCAGCTGCTGTTCCTCAAGAGCTGATCTCCTTTTTCCTCCTCCCCCTCTTCTGTCTCCTCCACATCCCTCACTTCCCCTCCCCCAGCCCCTCCTCCTCCTTTTGATATGAAGTTTCCCCACTGGTCACTGGCCAATCACTGGTCAGTCACTGACCAGGGGCTCGCTGGTGAGGCCAGGCTGGCTGGCCAGCAAGCCCTAGGGATCTCTGTCCCCAGTACTGGGATTGCCAACGTGCACTGCCACACCCATGCCTGTAACTCAATTTGAGCACAAAAAAAAAAAAAATGAGAGAGAGAGTTAGAACTGTCACTGACTTTCTAGACCAGGCTTTGGACAACTGTTTGATTTCTACCTTCCATGTTTGGAATGTGGACATGTTTGGAGGAAGCCAGCTACCTGGCAAGATGTCAGACACAGATTCCCTGCAGGGGAGAGTCCTGATATTATTCATGTAGAATGTTTCCATCCAGCCAGGCTCTCAGCCAGGTCCCTTTGATGACCTTGACTGGGAAACATTCAGGGTCCTTATCCCAATTCCTTTTTTTAAAAAAATAAGTTATTTATTTATTATTTTTCAGTATTCTGTCTGCATGCATGCCTGCATGCCAGACGAGGGCATCAGATCTCATTATAGACGGTTGTGAGCCACCATGTGGGTGTTGGGATTTGAACCCCGGGTCCTCTGGAAGAGCAGCAAGTGCTCTTAACCACTGAGCCATCTCTCCAGTCCCATATCCCAATTCCTTAACTATGGATGGTGAGCAAATAAAGTAGCCATTGTTTAAAATGTATCATCAGAGGGCACTTAGCCCCAACACTGGATGAGTGACATGGGTGAGAGGGACAACAGTGGATGAGTGACATAGGTGAGAGGGACATCCAGCGCCAAGGAGGTGGCCGGAACCGGGAACAGAACCACCTGAGCTGTCAGGGGGCTTCTCCCTGCCTCTCTCTCCCTTCAAAGTCTAGCCTCTCTTTATCCATGGAAGAGGACTCTAGACACAACGCAGTCAAGTTTGTTTCTAGTGTCTCACTCTCTTAAGAAGCACCAGGCACTGAGCAAGCTATGGAACTGGCCTCAGCTGCCCTTTGCTAAAGGCTGAGTAAGAGGGAAGGAATTTTTGCCTGTGACAGGAAAGG